>NC_137054.1:69144742-69167242 GCF_032717465.1 Coenobita brevimanus
GGGGAGAGAGAGAGGAGAAGGGGCAGCAAAAAGAGAAATGAGAGTGGGTGGAGGGAGTGGAAATGTGTGAGGAATAATTAATTGAGATGAAGACCAGAGGGGGAAGGGAAAAGGTCGATTAGGTAGGTAGGTAGGTAAGTAGGTGAACAGGTTGGCAGGGATGTGGGTAAGTAGGCAGGTGGGTATGTAAGTGGTCTGGTAATTTCGTAGGTACAAATAGGTGGCACAGGATATGTAATGTGAAGACAGGTTTGTTGGTATGTAAGTAAAATAAAAAGGATGATAGAAATGAGGAAATGTTGTCAGGCAAGTAGGTAGTTTTAATACTTAGGTATATAAGGAAGGCAGGTAGGTAGGTAGGAAGGAAGGCTCGTTAGGCAGGGAGGTAGGTTTGGTAGTTAGTTTGGTATGTAGGTTAAAATTAGGCGAAAATATTGTCAGGTAGGTACGTGGGTAGTTATGTAGTTAGACAGGGAAGGAAATTGGTGCGTAGGTAAATAAAACTGGACTTAATAGAGGGAAGCAAGAAACTTGGCGTGGGTGGAGGTGCAGGTGGAGGGAATCTTATGAAGTAAGAATTAAAAAAAAACACACACACAAAATGAATATAAATGAATTATATATATATATGTAATAAATGTAATGTATATTTATGTATGGATATATATATTTTTATATACCTATGTATTTCTCTTCCTGTATATATATATATTAAAAACAACGTTGAAAAATACATAAAGATTTGGGTGACGCTTGAACAATCTCTGTTGTCATTTTATGCCACAAAAAAATCAAAATAACTTAAAACATTATAAAATCAAAAAGGAAGCCATTAGAAAAAGCATGATTCTTTAAATACTTAGCATTTGAATAATTACTGAACTAAGCCAAACGTGAAATTTTCTAAAATGATAAGGCAGAATGCACTGGAATGGTGTAGCACATGTAAAATATTCATAATTAGCTACCTGAAATAAAAGATATTTAAGGTATATATGGATCTGGGAAATGCATAGAAGAAAGTAAATAGGAAGGGATTGTGGGTGGGTTTGCATTCTACGGCGTAGATGACAAGCTGCTCAGAGACGGAAAGAGGTTTTATGATGGTAGTGAAGTATGTGTAATGATAGGTGGACCTCTAGGCGAACGGTTCAAGAGTTTGTGGGTGTGAGACAGGGTTGTGTGATGTCCCCATGTCTGTTAAGTATGTACATGGACTGGGTTATGAGAAAGGTAACAACACTAGTAATGGAGTGAGGTGTGGCGTTGGTAATGTGTGGTGATGCATGGAGTATATATCTCAAATGTCGTGTATGCAGATGATGCCTCGTTGCTTGTAAATAAAATGAGCTTGGTAGACTGGTGGAGAGTTTTGTCGATGTCTGTATGCGTGGTGTCCAGAAGGTAATTGCAGACAAGAGTAAAGTGATGGTTGTTGAGAGGGAAGGTGGTTCCCAGTGTGATGTTACAGTGAAAGGAGAGACGCGAATTAGTGACAGAACTTCATTATCTGGATGCAGTGATAGAACAGAGAAATAAATGCTGTCAAAGAAGTGGCTGACAAAGTGGCACAGGGAAGGAAAGTGACTGCGTGCATGAAGGACTTAATATGAGGCACAAATCTGAGAGGTGCGTGACTACTCAAACATACAAGTGTGAGACTATGGTGCAGTATGAAAATATAAAGCCAAGCGCAAGAGCAGTGGGGATGGGACTGTAAATGAATATGTGTGTGAACTGCGGAGAGTGGATAGGATAAAGAATAAAGTGACTCGTGAGAGATGCGGAATAAAGAAATGTGTGGACGCCAGAATGGAAGCGAGTGTCTTAGATGGTATCGGCATATGGAGAGGATGGGACAGAATAGAATGGTGAGAAGGGTATATATAAGCGAATTTGAAGGAGGGAGGAGGCGAAGTAGACCAAGGAGAAAGTGGAGAGATATGGTAAACGAATGTATGAAAGAGATATGGAAGTCGATGAGGCTAGGGAACTGACAAGCAGTCGAGCTGGCTGGATGAATTTTGTGCGGAGTGATGTTAAGCTACGAGTGGCATGAATTTCGACCTATTACGTGAAGCCAGGATTCCGGGGACTTGAGTGGTAAGTGAATGGGAGTGTGGCCCACTTAATTGGTCAAACGTTGGTCAGTATCTCTCTCTATATATTTTTTCTGGACCCTATCTAACCCCATTTTCTATGTTAACTAATTTAGTGTTTTTTTCACAGTTCCAAGTAATTTCGTAAAGGATATATTAGTTAATTAGTTTGGTTTAACATACTAAAATTATTTCGCAAGTTTTGTGGCCTGAATGTGACAGAGATTATCGAAACTTTGGCAGAAATCTTCAAGAAGTGCTTTACAATATTGGTCTTAAGCTTTATTCCCAGACTCTGCTTCCCAGGCGGTAATCTCTCCTCTCTCTCTCTCTCTCTCTCTCTCTCTCTCTCTCTCTCTCTCTCTCTCTCTCTGTATTTCTTTGTGCTTTTTTTTTTTTTTGCTTGGGGTTTATCACTTTTTTCTGAGTTATTTTTCATCTTTTTATTTCTATTAATGCAACTGACATATTATTTTAGGCAGGTTGCTGAATTCTATAGGAGTGGGAAGCTATTTTTTTTTTTTTTTTAAGAGACAATGGCTGCCCTAGGGTGGGAAAGGAGGTCCGGATGATGATGATGATGATGATGATGATGATGATGACGATGACGATGAATGAAGGAAGGAAAAACAAAGAAAAAAAACAGAAACAGAAGAAAAATGTTGTAATAGAAAGCCTAAAAACATCAGCCACTTCTTTTGCTATAATGGCCTCTTTTTTTTTTTTTTTTTTTTTTTCTGACTAAATTTATTCCGATTTATTTGCGTGAACGAAACTCAAGGAATTAAAGGGATATGTAGGCATTGTTTTTCGTTCTCTGACCTGAACAAATATATTTCTCTGTCAAAAATAATAATAATAATAATAATAATGATTAATAAATAGAGGTTGTCTTGAGGTAGCCCAGTAAAGCAGCCCTGAGGACGAATTTATTTTCTCCATGTGAGTCAAAAATGATAAATGGTAAGGATGAAAAGAGAGAAATTGAATGTGGAAAAGAGGAAGCGAGAGCAAAAAGAGAAGAGAAAAAGAGGAAGCGAGAGCAAAAAGAGAAGAGAAAAAGAGGAAGCGAGGACTAAAAGAGAAGAGAAAAAGAGGAAGCGAGAACAAAAAGAGAAGAGAAAAAGAGGAAGCGAGGACTAAAAGAGAAGAGAAAAAGAGGAAGCGAGGACTAAAAGAGAAGAGAAAAAGAGGAAGCGAGGACAAGAAGAGAAGAGAAAAAGAGGAAGCGAGGACAAAAAGAGAAGAGAAAAAGAGGAAGCGAGGACAAGAAGAGAAGAGAAAAAGAGGAAGCGAGGACAAGGAGAGAAGAGAAAAAGAGGAAGCGAGGACAAGAAGAGAAGAGAAAAAGAGGAAGCGAGGACAAGGAGAGAAGAGAAAAAGAGGAAGCGAGAGCAAAAAGAGAAGAGAAAAAGAGGAAGCGAGAACAAAAAGAGAAGAGAAAAAGAGAGAACAAAAGGAGAAGAGAAAAAGAGGAAGCGAGAGCAAGAAGAGAAGAGAAAAAGAGGAAGCGAGAACAAGAAGAGAAGAGAAAGAGAGGAAGAAAGAAATGAAAAAGAACAGGAAGAGAAAAACGAAGAGAAATAAGGAGAAAAGTATGAAAAACAGGAAATAAACAAAACCGGAACTACAAAGAGGGAAAGAAAGTGAGACAGGTTAAAAAGAGAGAATCGAAAATGGAGACTAACTGAAGAAGAAAACGTAAAAGTAGAGGAATGACAGGAAAAGAACAGGAGGAAAATTAGAAGGAAGATGAATAAGAAATGAGACAAGTGAAAGGAAAGGAATGAATGTGAAAAAAGAAATGGGTGAAGGGATGAAGGGAAAAAACAGAGGAAACGGGAGAGAGAGAGAGAGAGAGAGAGAGAGAGAGAGAGAGAGACAGAGACAGAGAGAGAAGAGGGAAAGTAGAAGGAAGATAAAAGGCAAAATTAACTAAAGAAAGAAAATCAGGAGATAATGTAAAATGATGAAAAACAGGAGTAGGAAAGGAAGGTCAATAAGGCAGCGGAGGAAATAAACATGATGTGAGAAAGAAAGAGGCAGATTAAAGATAGAGAAGAGATAGAAAAATAAGAAAAAAAAAAATGAACACAAGAATGGAGGAATGAGACAAGAAGAGAGAGAGAGGCAGGAGAAGCGAAAGAAATACATGGAAAGTCAGGGATGTAGTGGAAAGAGACGAAGAAAAGAAAAGAAAGAAAGAAAGATAGGAGGAAAATAAATCCAGAAAGTGTTAAGAGTGACGCAAGCAGGAAGTGAAACCCGGCTGCGCGGCACCGTGGAGTATATCGCCTTAAATCTGAAGACCTATTTTGTGTTTTATATAAATCATCTCCTGGCGATTTTGCTCAGCGTAGAAATGGCCTTTGGTACTAAGCAGGCTACAAAGGGCTGTATATAGCCTATCTGAACGAAAGGTCATTCTTCAGATGAAAAAAATCGTCTGAAGGAAGCAGAACTATACTGAAAGGGGCACCACCATCAGAGTGACGTGGTTTTGTCCTAGTGGTACCACATGAAAACCCTGCATTCTAGCTCTGTCCCACTGGTTGCTGGTCCCCCCCTCACATAAACACACACACACACACACACACACACACACACACACACACACACACACACACACACACATACGTCAATAAAAACATGTCGACTTGGTTAAGGCAAGAAAAATAAGGTTGAGAAAAATACCATAGAAAGCCATGTAAATATGCTCACGAAATAGTAAATGTGTGTGTGTGTGTGTGTGTGTGTGTGTGTTTTAATTATAGAGGAAGGAACAGTAGACAAGATAGTGTTCAAAGTGCATTCGTCAGTCTTTTGTCACTCGTTAGATTTTTAATGAGAGAGAGAGAGAGAGAGAGAGAGAGAGAGAGAGAGAGAGAGAGAGAGAGAGAGAGAGAGAGAGAGAGAGAGCAGGAGGACCCCTAGAAATAAAGGAAAAAAAAGTCTTGGCAATGTTACCAGAAGAACGAGGAAAATAACCAAGAATTATTGACAAAAACTATAGGAATCGACAGGAAAAAATAAGAAAAATGATAATCCGGATGCCAGGAAAGGAGGGGGGGATATGTTGGGGGAGGTGTCTGGGGGGATATGTTGGGGGATGGTGGCGTAGGGGGGATGGGGGGCGTTTAGGTTGGAGGGGAAGATCAGATATAAATAACTGGGTTCATTTTTCTAGATTAAAGAGTGAATTATTTGCTTTATTTTTGGTTGAGTGAAGGGATTTTTTAAAGGGTAGGCTTAGTTACTGAGGTAATTCAGAGGTAAGTCTCTCTCTCTCTCTCTCTCTCTCTCGCATACACACACACACACACACACACACACACACACGAGTAGAGGTGCACGTGTCTCTCTTGTTGGGCTTCCTTCTCCCCTCCTCTCTCTCTCTCTCTCTCTCTCTCTCTCTCTCTCTCTCTCAGTGGCTAACGGTTTGCCTTCTGGTCGCAGGCCCTTCTGTCCTGTTTTTTTTTTTTTTTTTTTTTTTTTTTTTTTTTGTGTGTCCGACTCTGGGCAAAGGCTTCAGGGCCTATATCTTGGGGGCAGTAGCCTATCCCAAGGCCCAGTAGTCCTCCTACACCTCCACATGTCACCACTTCGGCGCTAACACCCACCGTCCATATTGAATACAAGCTAGAGCTGTCTCATACAGGACTGGTGCAATGGTATTAGCGGGGGTATTTTTACGACATGTCGGCGGGTCATCTGGTAGATCAGGAAAGTCTGCTTTTAATGAAATTCAATTCCTTAAACTGTCCCCTGCCCCAGCCAGGATTCGAACCTGGGTCCATCAGGACTGCAAGCCGCCTCTCTACCGATTCAGCCACCGCCTGATATGTCTCAGAATCCGGCCTGTGGACGTAGACCCTTCCTGGCGTTGTCGAGGGGCGTTGGAGCGTGGAAGTGATTCTGTAGGGCTGGAGGGGGAAGTGGCTGAGGAGGAGGAGGTCGAGGAAGACAACGTTGAAGGCGAGGGTGAGGAAGAGGAGGAGGAGATGTGGCTACATGTCACTGAAGGGTGTGTGGAGCTTGTGCTGGATTCGAGTGGGGTTTGGAGGGCTTTAGAATCCCTCTTGATGGCCTGGGAGTAAAGGAAATACAGGTGTGAAGTTGATATAGGCTTGTGGTTCAGAGGGGATGCAGGTGGACATTCGTGTATTGGACGGGAGTGACTGGTTGGCCGCGAGAGTCATCACCATCATACTGTACTCTTGCCTGTTTCTCAAGCCCCTCTTTCCTGAACGTGATATTGTGTTTTACGAGGGTAGTGGAAAATTCATCATGTTTCGTGGCTTACTCTTGACTGTACTGTTGGTGCTGGGGAGGTCTTGTTATGTAAATGGCATAACAATAGTGAAAAATGAAGTCTGTTCAGCGGAAAGACTTGAGTTTCATCCAGTTATTACGTAGTGAATCATACAAAAACAATTATAAGGAGTCTGTTTTTCTCATCAGTGAAGGTGAAGACACAGAGGGAAGCTTTCTGTGTGCTTAAAAACGCTTGGAGGGTTTAGCTGTGTCAGTACAAGCAAATCACTTATTAATCTTACAGAGGAAATAACAAAATTAAATACACCGACACTGCACGGTGGAAAAACCAACCCTGAACGAGTGATAATCTTCAACTCAGTACTGACCCGATTAATTTACCACATCACGCAGTAGGAGCACAAACACTGAGTAAAAAAAAAAAAATAGGCAGCTAGTTGAGGGTGCTGTTCCATCCTGTTATCTTCAGGGACAGACGTGCCTTATGCACAGAAAGGGTCATACAGTGATATACAGAAACAACAGACACGTGACAAGTTAGTAAATGTGCAGAGAAAAACACAAACATCTTTCCAAAGTTGATGAACACATAGCGGAAAGGTCGAAGCAGCTGAAACACGTAGCAGCAGAGACTGGATTTTCACTGCATTTCGCCCGTTACACATTATATTCAGACGAAAATGGGAAGATAGTTATTTCTTTGACTGTACACACACAGTCAAAAAAAGGGATCGTGCAGGAGGGGGAAAATTCATATATCTCATAACTTAAAACTGTACCAGATAGAAAAAGTCACCAGCAAGCGATCTAGTATTGTGCATCACCGTGGAAGCAAGACAGTGGATGATGGGTATTTTGCAGTATCCATCGTCTGCGGTGTCAGATTGGTTTGCGTG
Source organism: Coenobita brevimanus (assembly GCF_032717465.1). Taxonomy (NCBI): domain Eukaryota; kingdom Metazoa; phylum Arthropoda; class Malacostraca; order Decapoda; family Coenobitidae; genus Coenobita; species Coenobita brevimanus. Next base: position 69,152,013 of record NC_137054.1, read on the forward strand.
GAGTATGCTTACTTTTAAAATCCAGTGTGTATGCGTGCACCTGTAGGCTGTAGATACGCAGTGTGAGTGTATAGGAAACAGGAAGCCGCATAGCACTGAGAGGAAGAGAATAAGTAGAATACATACGGTTTAAATGAAAGGCATGTAAAAGCAGTAACAGAAGGCATACTTGGATACTCCTCTCTCTCTCTCTCTCTCTCTCTCTCTCAGACTGCCACCCCCACAACCTACTTTCTACCTGCTCTTTCCGCCTCCCTCTTACGGAAATCTTAAGGAGGATAAGCGCAGGTAAAGCTCCTTAGGCGGATGTCAGCGGCTTTGTGGATGGACATTTGGGCCTTATTGACGACCACGCTTACTACGGTCCTCATTCGTGACTATGATGATGTTGATGATGACTATTATTATTATTATTATTATTATTATTATTATTATTATTATTATCATCATCATCATCATCATCATCATCATCATCGTCATCATTATTATTATTAATAGCAAGAAGGACAAAGGAAGGAGGGCACAAAATATTCCAATGTCTCTTGTCTCACCCACATAAATAAATTAATAAATAAACAAGTAAATAAAGCAAGGAAATAAAAATAACATTCTAGATACGAACCCGGGACCTTGCCTACCCTGGCCCGTCTTCTAGGTAGCGTTGGGGGCTCCGTAACGCCTTTTTCTCAGTGATTTGTTCCGCCGTACCTTCTCCTTCTCCTTCTCTCTCTCTCTCTCTCTCTCTCTCTCTCTCTCTCTCTCTCAAATATCTTCTTCTACCCACGTTTCCCTCCATCTATTCTAGCCTACTCTTTTCCTAATCATACTCTTCCCGCGCATACCTCTTCATATCCCTTTCTCTCCCTCCTCGCCATCCTCCTCCCCCCTCACACACACACACACACACACACACACACACACACACACACACACACACACACACACACACACACACACACACACACACACACACACACACACACACACACACACATTCCTTACCCTGACATACGCGGCGGCACTCTAGGGCTTACACAGAAGGAGTGAGTAAATTTCCTTGAGTCCCCCTCCCTTCCTTTTCTCGGAACACAAACACCCCAAGAGGTAAACATGAGGGGCAAAGGATGGTCGTTGTGGTCGTTCGTAGGGTAAACGTTCTTCAAAGTACGCTCATAAATACGAACACTTGGAAACGCACACATGTACACCACGTCACACACCCATAACTCATGAATAGGTCCTGCTTTCTGGAATGCAATCACGAGAAATATATATATATATATATATATATATATATATATATATATATATATATATATATATATATATATATATATATATATATATATATATATACCTTCTCCATCCATCCTCCCGCTCCTCCTCAGCACACACACACACACACACACACACACACACACACACACACACACACAATATCATAATTTCCAGAAAAAATGATGGTAGCAAGTAAAAATTTGACGATGTTAGAAATCCCTCCCCCCCCAAAAAAAAAAAAAAAAAAAATGGTACCAAATAACATTCAAATTATTAAAAGAAATTTCCACAGAAAATGATGGTAGTATGGAGTATGAAACCCATTTTTTTTTTTTCTTTAACTTCCACGAAAAATGATCGTAGCATGGAGCATCCAGATCAATGAAATTTCTAAGAACGGCATGGAAGTTCGTGAGGAATTATGGGGTGTTGTAGTGCTGGGTATGAAGTTTGGATGCTGCAGTTGTTTTGGGAAAGTATAGATAAGGCTAATTACCTACAAAAAAAAAAAAAATCTATTGAATTCAGCGACCGCGTTTCGCAAAAAAAGACCCTCCCCCCAAAAAAAAAATAATGGCACTACGAAACTATTTATTTTCATATGATTCTTGTGATTGTGGTAAGTGACTCGCGGCGCGGAGATTCAATAGATAAAAACTCATAATCAAAATAATACGCTTAATGACAGACCCACACAGAAAATTCAAGTGCAAACAAACAGCGCTGGCAACTGCACTACCTGGCCAAACACTGAAGCAAACACGGAACGGGTAGTGGACAAACACGCACTCACCAAGGTAAAGACTGGAGTTTACATATGCACCACACACACACACACACACACACACACACACACACACACACACACACAAGCAGCAGGTACACACAGGTATCTACACACCTTCCCTCCACCGACAGACACAGACCACTATACCTTCAACATTTGGTGTGACATTAACTTCATCTCTATAATATTTTTTTCTGTTTTTGTGTGTGTGTTTTTTTTACTTCCAGACGATTTTAAACTTAAGAAAACCCACAGGGGAGAACATAAAAACAATCTTCATCACACTTCCACTATCAAAGACATCCCTAAAGCTAAGTAACATCAATTAATAGGCGTCCATACTTAAAGGTGAGGAACGTGTTCGAGCGTTCACGTTTATTGAATTTTTTTTCTTTTCTTTTCTTATCTCTTCTTTCTTTTTCTTTCTTCTTCTTCTTTTTTTTTTATATACTTTCCAGGGGTGTGCGTAGGTCTGCTGTACCCTTGAAAATTATCGAAATAGCTCAGTTATGATGCCATGTTCAGTGTGACACATTTTGGCCATTTTCAACTATATGGTGGCAAATTCTGATTAAAGCAACTTAAGATGAAACGCCTTGAACTCTGGCCCCGAGCTGTCTGCGCAGAGTGTCGCTGGGTATGCCTCTGATGACCTTGCTGACCTTATCTGTTCCTCGTCCCACTGTATCACTGACAAAAGTTTGGTCGGAATCCGTCGAGGGGTTCAGGAAATCGCGCCTACAAGGATAAGCTAAGTAGACCCCCATATGACCTTGACCTTTGACCCCTTGACCTAGCTGACTTTATCAATTCATCATCTCCTGATACTATAGCACTGACAGAAGTTTGGTGGAAATCCGTCAATGGGTTCAGGAGATATCGCGCTCACAATAACCCTACGGACTTACGGACCCACGCACGCACGCACGGACAGACCTATCACTTAATGCCTCTTCCACCGTAGATGGGAGGAGGCATAATGACATATAGTACTTCTTCTATAATATTTTCAGTGATGTGCGTAGGTCTGTAGAGGTCTGTAAAGATCTGTAGAGGTCTGTGAATAGGTCTGTAGAGGTCTGTAAAGGTCTGTAGAGGTCTGTGAATAGGTCTGTAGAGGTCTGTAAAGGTCTGTAGAGGTCTGTAAAGGCTGCGTGACGTCATGATAGGGAAGGTACCCATTTCCTACTCCTCGTTAGTAATCTCTTAATCTTTTGCTTAATTCAGTGACCGTATTTTAAATCTCACTCTTGCTATCTTCAGACGATTTTATGGGGGTTTGAGGAGACTTTTGGAACGAGGGAGGGGGTTGGATCCAGCCTTCATCAACCTCTTCACTACGGGGGGACTGTCGACACTGGACTGGAAGGGGTTAATGATTTCCGACATTACCCCGTTTTGGTGCTGAGTTTGGGCCTTTTTTTACGTTTTTTCTTTAGTAATATGGTGGCGAATTTTGAGAAGACCAATTACCGTAGTAAAGTTTATTGCATTGTCGTAAGTCTTTGATCGATGTATATTAAGATTCGCTGTAGCTTTAATAGTTTTCAGGCAATAAAACTTTTGTGCTGTGCGTGGTATAGACATCCACTCTTTACCACCTGTTTAAAGTTTTTCTCATTCAGTTCCCGCTCTAAAAAAGAAAGAAAGAAAGAAAACATAGAAAGAAAAACAGACGGCACTGGATGGAAGAAGGAAAGAACTCGACTGAAATATGTGACAGACTACGACTCAAAAAAAGAATAAATAAATAAATAAATATATAAAAAAGAAATGGAGGGTTACAATTTTCATTCCTTGTGTCGTGGGAGGTACAAGGCTGTTTGCAAGACAGTCTCTGGGCGGCATACCGTTTGCCACATCTCTGTATCAGGGAAAGACTGTCTACTAGAGCCCCCTGTTCACTCTCCTTTCAATCGCATTTTACAACACGCAGGGAAGACGTGGGTAAGGACTGGCGGGACCTTTTGAAGATATGTGACTGTTCCAGAGTTGATCCATTTATTACTGTAGCTCAGTTTCTTTCTCTTTCTTTCTCTCTTTCTTTTTTGTGTGTGCTTTCCTTATACATACATGTCTGTTTAATCATGCCGGATATACTCGTTCATTCTCTATCTTTCTTTCTCTCTCTCTTTGTTTGTTTTGTGTGTTTTTCTTATACATACAATTCTGTTTATCTGCTGTATTCTCAAAACACCTGTGGTAGAGAAATGGGTCCTCTGGTGAGATGCGCATTTTTTTTTTCTATATCTGATGCACACACAGGCACAGACACAGAGACGCACACACACACACACACACACACACACACACACACACACACACACACACACACACACACACACACACACACACACACACACACACACATCTATCCATCCATCTGTCTTTCTGTCTATCCATCTATCTTTCTGTCTATCCATCTATCAATCAATCCATCTGTCTATATACTTTCATACATAAACACATTCTCTCTCTCTCTCTCTCTCTCACACACACACACACACACACACACACACACACACACACACACACACACACACACACACACACACACACACACACACACACCTATCCATCCATCCATCCATCCATCTATCTTTCTGTCTCTGTCTATCAATCTATCTGTCTACATACTTTCATACATAACACTCTCTCTCTCTCTCTCTCTCTCTCTCTCTCTCTATCTCTCTCTCTCTCTCTCTCTCTCTCTCTCTCTCTCTCTCTCTGTCACACACACACACACACACACACACACACACACACACACACACACACACACACACACACAAAGAGGGCGAGAAGCTGCGTCCACGGCGGCGGTCACTTGTGTTTGTTTCCAGTCATGCAGTTTTCCGCGGACTTTATATTACGTGTTTACCTTCTTGTGTTGCCGCCATGAAACGCAAGAAAGGCGAGGATCCCCAAACACAGGTGCTTGGACTCTCTGTTTGCCTTTGCCCCCCTCATGTTTTCCGCAACTCCTCATGGTTTTCTCCGATGAAGGATGTTGGTGGTGGAGAAAAACATGACGAGAGGGTAAGATAAATAGTGCTTCTTGTGGCCACAGCTGACGCGAGATGGTCTGTTTGGGTGTCTCTCTGAGGGCTTGTCCTTCTGGCTGTCTTGCTGTCTCTCATGGCTCTCTGTATGTTTCTGTCTGCCTGTCTGTGTGTTTGTGTGTATGGTCCGCCTGTCTCTATGCCTGTGTGTGTTTCTGAATGTCTCTGTTTGCCTGTGTGTGTTTCTGAATGTCTCTGCCTGTGTGTGCTTCTGTACGTCTGTGTCTGCCTATCTGCGTGTCTGTCTGCCTGTCTCTGTCTGCCATTCTGTCTACATATCTCTCTTTATTTATCTGTATTACTTCCTTCCTTCTTCTCTCACTTTCTACTTGGCTGTCTGTCTGCCTGTCTCTTTGCTTGTCTCTCATTTAGCCTGTCTCTGGTTTTCTGTCTGCCTGTCTCACGTTCCTGCCTCTCCTTCTGCCTGTCTGTTTGCCTGCCACTCTCACTACCTGTTTGTTTGTCTGTGTTTGCCTGACTCTGTGTGCATGCTTGTCTGTCTGTCAGTTTGTTTTTGTGTTTGTTTTTCTGTTTGTCTTTGGCCTTTTTTTGTTCTTTCTGTCTGACTGTCTGTCCAGTCTATGTGTCCGTATGTCTCTCTCTCTGCCTGGTAGTTTTTCGTTGTGTCTGCCTATATATTATTCAACCAGCTTCTCTGTCTGCCTGAGTCTGCCTGTCTGCCACCCCAGCCTGATCTAATAGCAAGTGATGACGCAATGCAAGTCTTGAGCGACGGCAGTGCTGCAATTTTCGTTATTTATTCATTTATTCATGAAATTTCCCGCGAGTAGAATGACATGTCGTTTTGATAAAAGTACTTTCTACCCAGCCGTCTGTCTGTGTGTGTGTCTGATGCATATGTTACTGTGTGTGTGTGTCTGATGCATATGTTACTGTGAAGGAGCTGCGGGCGCTAGAATTTTTTGGCATATACATTTGTAGCGGAATGTATGTAGGGTAATACGTGAATATCATGTCTAATATATTCATCTCTTTTGCTACCTTTTGCTGATGATGAGTGTCGTACATATGAACGATTTTAATGCTAGAGTTGTAAAAGCAATGTCTTAACTTACGCAGGACATATGGTAAAATATACGTGATGTGTTGGCTATCCTTTCATCCATATCCTATTCTGTATGTCCTAAGACCCTCCAAAGCACGGCCATTGCTACTGAAATGATTCGACTCTGATTAGACCGCATATTCTCGAAATTTGATGACTTGTCTCTAGAGCAAGGAAGATGCTGGAAAGGGTTAGGTTGTTTTTGAAGTACTTAATCGTTTCTTTTGAATTATTTGAGGCTTAATCAAACGGCTTTCTTTATTAGCGGGAAATCCTGGCAGTCAGTAGGTCTAGAACTTGCTCTCGATTAAATCCACTAACGCAGTTGACTTGGGTTGTAAATTTCGGCTAACTCCTGGGATTTATGTTAGGCTGAGAGAAATTTTTAATGTTAAGCGTCCGGATTTTGAATTTGGCTCTCTTGAATTGTTTTTGTCTTTTTCTTGGAAGGAATGGTTTGCGGGCTCCTGGCCTTTGGTTCCTTCTTCCTTGCATTTAAAAAAGAAAATGCATGCGAAGTTTTTCACGCACGGCACTGTGTCTCATCAAAGTTAATTTTCATAATGCTTTAAGTGGGATTTGTTTGGACTGGATTTGTTTGGATATTTCCCTTCACCCTGATAAAGAAATCTTTGACAAAAATCTGCATATCAGGAGTGGTGGATCCAAAAAACCAAAATGTATCAGTATATTAAAGGTCGTCAAAATTCTTCTAACCCTTTCATGGCTGGGATAACTCTCGTATTCTATTCCAGTTCACCCCAGACGATTTTATTCAGGTGAGTGAGTTACAGGAACCTTAGGGTGTTTAAACTGAGTCCTGTTGTGTCTTCTGAAGTACCTGGAACTAATTAAGGGAAGGTATAAATAGGGAAATATTAATGACGATTGACTTTGTGTTATTAGTATTTCTCATCCCACCTCCGTCAGCTACCGAGTCTTTTTTTTTTCAAGTCTATTTCAGTCTTCATGGTATTCAGAAATCATCATCATCATCCTGGTTTTTTCCTCTTCAACATCATCGTCATCATCATCATCATCATCATCATCATCATCATCATCCTGGTCCTTTTTCCCTTCATCATCATCATCATCATTATCCTCCTCCTCCTCCTCCTCATCATCATCATCATCATACTGGCCCTTTCCCCATCATCATCATCATCATCATACTGCTCCTTTTACCCTCATATGATGCAGGCAGAGTCCAGAAACAAGAAAAGAGAAGGTGACAACTATCAACAGTGTACCAGGTAAAAATGGAACATAATTATTCCCATATCTTTCAGGGTCTTAAAATCATGGCTCCATTTCTCAAGGCTATTTATACTTCGTTGATTTCATATTTTTGTAACTCATTCTATCATTAGGTGTGAGAAAGTGGATGAGGAAAATGATGGTGATGATAATAATGGTGAAGAACGATGGATAAATGATGATGATGGTGATGATAATGATGATGATGAAGAACAAAGGATAGATGATGATGATGATGGTGATGATAATTGTGATGATGATTTTTCATGATGAACGAACTTCACATATACCTCTCAGGACGCCATTCAGTCGGCTAGCAACGATGAAAAGGTAACTCCGACACCTGTCATGTCTTTCCCATACACTCTTTATCCACCCAGTGCCAATCCTGTCTCATCAACCTCTTAACCTAACTTCTTCACTCACTTGTACACCAAATTCATCAAACTCCTTCTCGACTTACTACTTTCTGCCTTCATACTGACGGTCATACACCCGATTTACCACTTCATAAAGACGGCCTCCAACCCCCTGTCACCCGAAAGGAGGATGGTGGACTGCAGGTGAGGGTAACTCCAGCCTGCCTCTTCCAATTTCACTATCAGATACAGTTGGGCTTCTTTGTATACAGTTTTCTCTGGACAGACAGATATGACAGGCTTTCCTTGCGGTGTCTCTCTCTCTCTCTCTCTCTCTCTCTCTCTCGTTCACCGCTGTTTCTTATCCAGGTCACTCTGTTCATACTCATTCGTCAACAGTTACAATTTCACTGCTTTTACTGTTACCTTGTACGGTTATTACAGATTAATGGTTTGCATAAATTAAATGATATACACACACGCACATACATATATTCATACATACAGTACATACATACATACATACATATCCTGCACATACATATATAAGATCATGTATATAAAGAAGTAAATATACCAATTAATGAATAAATAAATGTGTGTGTATAATAGAGAGAGAGAGAGAGAGATACTGGAAATGTTGTTGAAACTGGTATTGTCAAAAATATAACTGAAAAATACCATTAAAGACCACCCATACAGAACAGACTCTCTCTCTCTCTCTCTCTCTCTCTCTCTCTCTCTCACACCTGGACTATCACCACCACATGCAACCACTATTTTCATCATCACTGCAACCACTCTCATCACCACATACCACCACCACGTCCACCACCACCACCACCACTATGACCACCAGTACTTCCTATCACCACCACCACCACCACTCACACCACCACCACCACCTCACCTCGACCTATATTTAGCCACATCGGAGAGCAAATAGAGCGGAATTATTCGCTAACTTTGTGTTGTATAAACCGAATAATTTCCTTTTTACACATACAAAAGCCGACCAAACAAAATATTGAAGTGAGCTCTGTGTACGCGGCTCTGTATAGCTCTGTATCTTTGTGCTCTAGGTCAGCTTCTGGGAAATATTTAGATTCTAGGCAATACAAAGGCTGGTTGAGAGGGGGGAAGTGGGGTGTGGAGGTGTGTCAGGGGGTCAGTCTAGGTAATTCAAGGTAAAAGAACAGGTATTTTAATTTTGATACCACTGCCTTACCTGTCCCTCAAGAATGATCCACAGATTTGGCCAAAACACCCCACTCCCCCTTCTAACACCCGTATCACACCAAATACACAGCACCACTACGGAAAACCACTACCACATCACAACACCATTATGGCTACACAGCACCACTTCACAACACCACTACCACCTCACAACACCACTGCATGACCATCCTAAAACCACCATCATCATCCCTACACATCACCACTGCAACTACCTCAACACAATCATCACCACTACATCCCTCCTTACTACCATGACACACATATCTCCGCCATGAACACTACCACTACACTAAGACTATCTCCACTACACACATCTGCACTCTCGCACCACTACATCACTACGCCTTCCATCATCACCACTACAAACGCATCTCTGTACCACCATCACTACTCTTATCACAACATCAGTACATCACCACAGTCACCATCACTACTGAACACATATCTACATCCCTACCAAGCTTACAGTCACTACACTACCACTAACGCCCTCTCTAGCATCACCACCACCATCACTTAACACCATCATCACTTGTATTACACCACCACCACTTTAACAATCACCACCTACACCACCATCTTTACCATCACCACCACTACTACCACTGTCACCATTACCACCAACACCACTCACTAGCACCAGCAGTACATCTCCATCGTCACCACCACCACCATCACCACTACTATTATCACCGTCACTGTTACACCACTATCCAACATCACCACCGCCACCATCACCAGTACATCACCACCACCACCACCACCACCACTTTTACTACTACTACTGTCACCATCACTAGCACACCACTATCCATTACCACCACCACCACCATTACACCACAACCACACCACATCCACAATATCCCCATCAATAACAAACTCACGCAGAGATAACATTCCCTTCGTGTCGTAGTGTGTTCTTCAGCGACCCTGGCGTGTGTCGTGGGTGTAGCAGGTCGTGAGGGGCGTGATGCTATTTACTTCAAAGATATTAACCATTTACCTCTGAGACATTGGCCATTTACCCCATTCATTCACCCTGGCATCAAGCTCCTTCAATCCACGGACGTATTTTGTTAGTCTGTCTTTACTAGGCCTGTCTTCCTATTTCCAAGTGGTTTTATTCAACGTGTAAAAGGTCGTTCTTAATAAAGGGGCCAATGTATGATCATCTCTGCAGTATATAAAGTCTCCTCGGAATAGTTAATCGTTTATTGGTAGCAAGATTAAAGCACTGAATGATGAATGGATGTGGGATCTAATTTAACTGGACACTGTTAATCTTCTCATTTTGCCCTTTCCTTTTCCTTCTGGTGGATCTTCCCAACTCGATGTAAATGGGAAGGATGATAATGATGATGATGGTGATGATGATAATGATGACCTTATTGGGTTAAAAGGGGTTTAGAGGACGGGAAACCACTCATACGATATTATAAAATCGCTGGGTTTTAGAAAGAATATAGTTTGGTTTTGTCATTTATGAAAAACTTAAAGACCAGAGTTTCCCGCCAAATAAGAGAATGGGTACATACAACATCAAATTCATATCAATTAACAAACTCACGCGGTTGTTTTGGTTTCCTTAAATTGTCACGTAATCATGTGTTTGGTCCGATTTGTCTGTCCGTCTATCCTGTCTGCTTGTCTGTCTGTCTGCCTGTCTTTCTGTCTGTCAGTAAGTTTATGGAAAAATTATTGTACTGAATTGCATCAGAGTTTGTGTAATTACTGAGGACTATCAGGTGAACACGTGACTAATTTTTGGTCATAAGTCATTCGTGAAAAGTAAGATCAGCTCAAGCATTTTTTATCCGACTTTGACCAAACTTGGTGAATGGGATGAGGTACAGGACTGAGTGACGTTACCCAATTTTGAGGACAATTTCTGAATGATAAAGGTCAAAGGGCACAGTCAAAGATTAGGCCCTCGAACATAAAAATGATTGATTCACTTTGGGTCAGACTTGGTGGAATAGTTCAGTTTTACCCAAGGATGAAGTTACTCTTTTATCAGAACAATAGGTCAGAGGTCAAGGTCACAGGGTCAGGTTGACTTAAGCATTTTTGACCCGATTTGAACTAGACTTAATGGGTGGGTTGAGGGTCAGGTAAGGAGGCTGAAGTACGCGGTAATACTATTCTGAGAGCAATCAAAGGTCAAGAACAGAGGGTAGTGTCAAAGCTAAGTAGGTAGGCGGGTAGGCAGGTAGGTAGGTAAGTAGGTAGGCAGGTAGAAGGTAGATAAGTAGGTGATTATGAACTCCAGTGAACTCCCACGTAAATACCTGGTGTACTCTTCCATACGATTACTGGACCCTCTCATGCTCGATAACACTGCTCATCAGTTTCGAAGCACAGAGACGAATCACGTAAAAAAACAGTACATCAGAAGTTGAGAGAAATGAGTTCGTGAGGCTCAATGATAGATATAAGGGATTGCGAAATATAAATGGAAGCAAGGGGAAGTAGACCAGGGAACAGGGAAGGCCGAAGGTAAGAGGTACAAAAGCTTTATTAGACAAGAGACAAAAAATATCATTGTAACTTAAACCAGAAACTCAGAGCCTACAAATGTAATGCTTCAATTGGCCACGTCAGTATGATTATTTTCCAACATTTTTCCATTATAATACACGAAATCCACAGACGCCCGATGATTGTATGGACGGGCGTTTAGATCGACTGTATGGCAAGGGCACTGAACTCCCTCTGAGTGCTTCTTGTTTAAGTACGAAGTTAAAAATTCTTGGTTGGAATATTCAGAAAAGCTGCGACTCTCCTCCATGTTTTAGGTGTTAAATGTAGGGGAAGAAACTGAGTTAGAGTTGGTAGAACTTGGAGATTAAATTCCTTCCTTTTAATTATTCTTTAAGTTATTCTCAGACGCTTTGCTCGTTGCTTAACTTTTTGTAGCTCTCATTTGTCCTTTCCTGTCAGTCAGTTTATTAGCCCGTGTGTGTGTGTGTGTGTGTGTGTGGGTGGGTGGGTGGGTGGGTGGGTGGGTGTGTGTGGGTGTCAAAAGGATGACATGAAGAATTATCATCACCAATATACATTCGACCAAAATATACTTACTTTATCATCATCATCATCATCATCATCGTGTCCACAATTAGTCCACTGAAAAATGGGACTATTTCACTAGGCAGGGGCGACCTAGCTTGTGGCGGGTTGGCAAAGGAGTCGACATTTTCAGGAGAGGACTCAACATGGACGAGTAGGAAGGATGAAAACTTTACGGTCCGAGGCTGAAAGGGGTCTGAAGTTGAAAGGGGGAGAGGGTGGGGGTGAGGAGGGGATGAAAGGGGGAAGGGGGATGATGGGGGTGGATGAGGGAGGGAGGAGGAAGGGTGGAGAGTAAACTAAGGGACACTCCCAACTTCCCTCACTCACCTTTCTCGTCGCCGTCCTCAGTTCCGGCTGGTTTCTTTCATTCCTTTGATGTTTTCTTCTCAACATTTGCAGTTTTCTCGTTGCTTCTTTATTTCCCTCACCATTTCAGTCCTTTGCCATGGCGAATCGTGTATTACTTTAAAAATAATATACCGTAGTTCAGAAGTTGCAGTCAGTTAATTATCAAACTTTTTTACGAGGCACTTTCAGTATGTACAGCATTCAAGTCTACATGCTGTTGTTGTTGTTGTTGTTGTTGTTGTTTTGTTGTAGAGTAATCATGGTCTGTCTGGCCGTGTAGACCCATCAGCCACTGGCAAGTGAGTACGTTTTCCATTCATCCCTTCCTGTGAAATTTCCATTACAGTTTTTCTAACCTGCATGGTGGTCCTTTTTTCCTGTCTCCTTCTGTAAGGCGACAGGTGGGTGGAGGGAGCCTTTTTGCTTTGCTATCTTTGTTTTTCAATCATAAATGATAACTTAGACATAACTTATTCCATGACAAATTACTTCAAAGGTTCAGTAATTGTTGTTTTTTGGATTCATTTGGACTCCTCTGTACTCCCTTTTAGTTCATTTTCTTCTTTGTTCTCCGTTTTGTCATCACCTACTTCTCGTTTTCATCTCTGTCATCCTTGTCTTCGTCTATCATCTTATTCCTCATCTTTCTCTTCCTCTTATCTCCTCTCCTTCCCTCCTTTTCCATCTTACCGCCATAATCATTGTCATTTCCTCTTGATTCTCCTTTATCTCTTGGCCACACTTCCTCCGCCTCTTATTCCTTATTCACTTTCTCTTCACTGTCTTAGCCTTTTTCCCTTGCCTCTTCTTTCTACCCTGACTCTACTACGTCTCTCTCTTCATCCCTCGTCCTCTTCCCTTTTCTCTTATTGTCTCTTCTTCTCTATCAGGTTCCTTTCGCTTCATTTCATCCCCTCCCTTTGTTCACTTGTCAGAATTAATCTTTCTGTCACGTTCGTCCTCCTTTCCTCAAAACACACACACACACACACACACACACACACACACACACACACACACACACACACACACACACACACACACACACACACACACACACACACACACACCTACTGTCCCATGTTGGGCAATAAACATGAAATATTTTTGCAATGTTCGGTATTACACAGCAGAATTCGGTCATATACAGTCTCTCTCTCTCTCTCTTTCACTGCCTCCTTCACAGTATAATTCTTTCCACTCTCACTTTTTCTGTCTCTTACTTTCGATTTCTCTCTATCTCTGCTCTCATTCAACTTTCTCTTTTTTCCATTAAATTTCCCCCTTCCCCTTCTCTCTCTCTCTCTCTCTCTCTCTCTCTCTCTTTCTCTCTCTCTGTGTCTGTCTGTCTGTCTCTGCCTCTGTCTCTGTCTCTCTCTCTCTCTCTCTCTGTCTGTCTCTGTCTCTGTCTCTCTCTCTCTCTCTCTAAGCACTTTCCCTCCCCAGCCCCCACCCCATCCCACAAGAGTTACTCCCCTCCCATTCACATCCCCCATCATTTACCCCGACCTCCTCTCCCTTCCCCAACCACAACCCCCTTCCCCACCCCACCTCACTATCATTTTCCTCCCCTCACAGACCTCTCCTCATTTCTCCCTTCCTCCCCAGCCACAGTGAACTCACCCTTTTGGCCTCTTCCCTTTTCTCCCCACCTCTCATCCTATCCTCGCTTTCCATCTCCCTCTCTCTCCTTTCCCTCTCCACCTCCTCTCCTTTCCTTCCCTCCTCTCTCCCAGTCCTTTCCTGTATTCCTCTTCTCTCCCCACCCTCCTTCCTCTCCTCTCTGCCTTCCTCCCTTCTCATCTCCCCTCACATCCCTCCTCCCCTCTTTCCCACACATTCCCTCTTCCTTCTTTTTTTCTAATCCCTCCTCACCTCCCTCCTCCTCATCATCTCTTCTTCTTCTCCTCCTTCCCACCTCCCATATGTTCATCTTTCCCCTCCTCCTTCATTTCCTCCTCCTACCTCTCTTCTCTTATGCCTCTCCTCACCCCACCTCTTTCCTCTTCGTCTTCCCTCCTTCCTCTCTTCCCCCCACCTCACTTTTTCTCTCTCCTTACCTGCCTTTCTCTTCTCTCATTCGCAAAAATAGCCCCTTCCCCCCCACCTCTCTCTCTCTCGCTCTCGCTCTCTCTCTCTCTCTCTCTCTCTCTCTCTCTCTCTCTCTCTCTCTTGCAAATCCTACCCATTTTCTCTCCTCTCATTTCTGTCTCTTCTCTCACTCTTCCTCGCGACATAAGTTTCTATCCAGATTCGATCCACAAACAACTCATTTATATTTTCTCCCATCCTCTCTCTCCTTCTCCCTTCGCTCCTCTCTCTCTCTCACACTCTTTCTCTTTCTCCTCTCCTCTCTTTCTCCTCCTCCCACTCTCGTATATATTTTCTTTCTCTTTCGTCACTCCACGTCCTTCGTCCCTCCCTCATTCTCCTAGTCTTCTCCCATCCTCTCCCTCTCCTTTCCTTACCTTTCGTCTCTTCCTTTCCTTTCCTACCATCAACTCCTTCACTTCCACTTCCTCCTCCTCCTCCTCCTCCTCCTCCTCCTCCTCCTCCTCCTCCTCCTCCTCCTCCTCCTCCTCTCTTTTCCTATAACCTCCAACTCCTCTCCTTTCCTGTTGCTTCCTCCTCCCTCCCCTGCTCCACTTTTCTCTTCCTCCTCCTCCTACTTCTCTCTCTCTCTCTCACACCTCCCCGTCCCCCTCCTCACCCCCCTCCTGCCCACCATCAATCACCCCCTTCACACTGCCCCCCCCACTCTT
>NC_137054.1:69172242-69362242 GCF_032717465.1 Coenobita brevimanus
CTCTGAATGATAACAAAACAGACCCTTGACTTTTCATGAAACGTAATAAGCTGAATAAAATCGTCTGGCGGTACTTTGTATATAATAAGATACAAACTGGCCTGCTTGGAAGATGAGGAGTTAGTCTGTAGCATGTGGTAGCCTCTATAAATCCTTCTTGAAAAAATTGAAAGACACTCTCATTCTGTTCTCGTCAAAGGTGTAGGAGCCCGAGACTAGCCTATCCAAGTACAACACATTAAAAGACAAAGATCAGCCCACGCACATGACGGCATTACTTAGTCGAGGAACCTTCCATCGTATCTTTGAGAGTCTTACTTACGGGTGCAAGGCAAGAGAACACTAATTTTTTTTAACAAGGTCATTAGCCTTTTTTCATATATCTTCCATCTATTAATGAAACTAGCTCTTGTCAAAACACTGTATCAGGGGAAACTTTAACTGCTGTGAACTAATCATGGAAAAACATTAATTAAACCCACTTACCGCAATGATTTTTCTGAAGTGGATAAAATCTAATAGTTGACTTGAATATGTTCTGATTGGATCCACAGCAACAAAAGAATGAACCCGCTGAGTTAGGGTGAGTCTTCTGTGTATATAATTGCTCTCTGTAGAAGCCATGAGGCGAAACGTCAATACACACTAAGTCCCACATCGGTGTTTCTTTCTCCAATCTGTCAACGAAAAGGGAATGGAGTCTACTCTGTTTCGGCACTAAAAGGTTAAAAGACAATCTCAGTTAATAGGGGTCAGTCAATCATCAGCTTTTCAGGGATACATCACGTTCAGCAAGAGTAATGAAAACTACATAAAACAGCTCAACAGGTTCACTAAATGGGAAAAACACAGCCAGGCCTCTCATGAATGATGAGTGATTGACGCGTGATGAATGATGAGGGCAGAGTGTGTGGGGTGATGGGTGATGAATGGTGGAGGGGAGTGTGTGATGGGTGATGAATGGTGAGGGGAGAGTGTGTGGGGTGATGGGTGATGAATGGTGAGGGGAGAGTGTGTGGAGTGATGGGTGATGAATGGTGGAGGGGAGTGTGTGATGGGTGATGAATGGTGAGGGGAGAGTGTGTGGAGTGATGGGTGATGAATGGTGAGGGGAGAGTGTGTGGAGTGATGGGTGATGTATGGTGGAGGGAGAGTGTGTGGAGTGATGGGTGATGAATGGTGGGGGGAGAGTGTGTGGAGTGATGGCTGATGAATGATGAAGGGAGAGTGTGCGGTAGTATGTGGAGTGATGGGTGATGTATGGTGCAGGGAGTGTGTTGAGTGATGGGTGATGAATGGTGAGGGCAGAGTGTGTGGGGTGATGGGTGATGAATGGTGGAGGGGAGTGTGTGATGGGTGATGAATGGTGAGGGGAGAGTGTGTGGAGTGATGGGTGATGAATGGTGAGGGGAGAGTGTGTGGAGTGATGGGTGATGAATGGTGAAGGGAGAGTGTGTGGAGTGATGGGTGATGAATGATGAAGGGAGAGTGTGTGGAGTGATGGGTGATGAATGGTGGAGGGAGAGTGTGTGGGGTGATGGGTGATGAATGGTGGAGGGAGAGTGTGTGGAGTGATGGGTGATGAATGGTGGAGGGAGAGTGTGTGGGGTGATGGGTGATGAATGGTGGAGGGAGAGTGTGTGGAGTGATGGGTGATGAATGGTGGAGGGAGAGTGTGTGATGGGTGATAAATGATGAAGGGAGAGTGTGTTGAGTGATGGGTGATGAATGGTGAAGGGGGAGTGTGTTGGGTGATGGATGAGGGTGGCTGTGAGTGCGTGGTGGCGGGTGATGGATGAGGGTGGCTGTGAGTGCGTGGTGGCGGGTGATGGATGAGGGTGGCTGTGAGTGCGTGGTGGCGGGTGATGAGTGCGTTATTAAGCCCTCTGATACTGTGCTCGTGGACAACTGGAAAATATGGGCCATGTAATCCAGTGTGTGGCAGGCACGGTGCGGCAGGATGGAGGGGTGTGGGTGTGGGTGTAGAAGTGGGTGTGGGTGGGTGTAGATGTGAGTGGGTGTGAGTGTGGGCGTGGGAGTGGAAATGGATGTGTGTGTGTGTGTGTGTGTGTGTGTGTGTGTGTGTGTGATGACATGGAAAAGTGGGTCTGTATAGTGTGAGTGGATGCGGAATATAAATAGGTAAGAGTGGATGGATGGAAGTGTGTGGATTATAATGGTGAGGTTGGATGGATGGATAGACGGATTGACACCTGAATGACTAGTGAAGGTAGAGGGAAATATGTGAGGATGGCTGCTAATTACTACGTAGTGAGGATTTGAGACTCGCATGAAATCCCGTCCTCTCTCTCTCTCTCTCTCTCTCTCTCTCCATCCACTCCCACTCTCTCAATAGCCCCTCACTCATATCACTCCCACTGTCACCCACACTCTTTCCCATGCACCTCTCTCCCATCCTCACTCCCATTCTCTCTCCCATCCTCACCCACACTCCCTTATCATCCACTCTCACTAGCGCCTCATCCACCCTCTCTCCACCCCGTCTTCCACCCTCATTTTCCCTTCAGCGAGTCGGATTTAGGTGTGTTAGGAATTGAGTGGTGGAGGGAAGGGTCTCCTCTCGTCGGCGGCCACTACACTTTCCGCACAATTTTTAACATTTAGAGAGATACAACGTCAAGGCGGGGGGTGAGGGGGTTTTAAACACGGGGGGGGGGCTGATTTAGGGCCTTATTCTCTTTCCCAGGAGGTTTCGTAACACTAATGCCTGAACGATTTATTTTACCTTCGACAAGATTTTTTCCACGAGGACACTTTTCATTCTGTTGTGCATTGTTTTGATTAATTTCTTGTTTGTTTTGTTTTACTAATGCTGAAAGCCAATATGTTCAGCTTAAAGAGAAATGGCCTGATTTGACGAAGCTAGTTAGTGCGTTTATCGTGTCGCCTATTCCCGCCCCGCTCAAGTCTTCCCGCTCGTCGCGTTCGGTGTGGCCGTACCCTAAGGTCTGCCATGGTTAAAATTACTTGAACATGAAAAGAATCTGCTTCTGTACATCGTTAGTAAAATCATTGCTACTTAGCTGTCTAATTTATACCCAGTTAATTCTAAGGCTATGATCAATATTTACAACTCTGAATTAGTAACTTAGAACTTCGTATGTTTAGAGATGGTTGCTAGGAATTCTGGCACTCTAACAAAAAAAATCTAGTATCAGGAGGAACAGAATATACATGAACAACAATGGCACTATCAGCTGAACAAAATCGTCTGGAGTTAACCTGAAGGAAGTACTCATAAAAATCCATAGCATCGGAAGGGTTGATTAAAAGACATAAGTTTTTTTTGAGAATGCCATTAATATGCAATAACATCAATTACATTCAGCCATCAACATTATATCTGAAAAATAAAAACATCACATAAATTATACCGACAGCAATATGTCTGAAAAAAAAAAAATCACAAAAATAATACCAACAGCAATATGTCAGAAAAAATCACAAATTCTACCAACAACATTATATCTGAAAAAAAAATAAAATCACATAAATTCTACCAACAGCAATATGGCTGAAAAAAAAATCACATAAATTCTACCAACAGCAATATGAAAAAAAAACAAAAAACAAATGATACCAACAGCAATATGTCTGGAAAAAAAAAAAAAAAACAGATTATACCAACATTATATCTGAAAAATAAAAAAATCACATTAATTCTACCAACAGCAATATGTCGGAAAAATAATAAAAATAATGCAGCATAATTAAAGCCATTAATTTTATAAAGTCTCTGCACACGTATCTTGTTCGAAATTATTAAGGGATGTAGGGAAGGACTAATATTCACTTTCAAATGTGCGGTACGGTACATTAAACCTGAAATTTTTTTGAAAAGCTGTAATGGCCACATCTTTGTCAATTCCATGGGATTTCTGGTATAATTTTTTCAAACAGACCGGGGTTAAACAACAGCAACAACAATAATAACAGTAACAGCAACAACAACAGCAGCAGTAACAGCAACAACAACAACAGCACTATTCAGCAAGGTATGTTATGGACAGGATGCAGAATCGTGTTATTGTTTTATTTTGCTTTCGGGGTACCGGAAATTGACTGAAAAACGATGGAACTGCCAGTCAAGTTAACGTGTGGATGAATCAGACGCTCCACGCCCACCCTACATTGACGTCTGTAGACTTTTGATGCACAGAACTATATTAATTTTCAAGGTGTACAAGCCGTCAGTGTGATACATCGACCAGGTGAGACACGTGCGATATACAGAAGGTCTTTGTTTGTCAGTACAGGTATTATTCACTGTTTTATTGCTGGTTTCATTTTTAGCTTCCAATGTACAGTCGTCGCCTTTGTGTCAGATCAAGACCTTTTGACTCATTTACCAAGAATTTATACAGATTTTGCAGTGAAAAGATAGTTATTTCATCATTATTCAGCTTTATTACAGTGTTAACTTTGTCTCATTAATGGCGTATTTTTATTGAGTTTTATTTATTTTTCTCAACTCCTTCACCTCGACGGGTCTCTCCTAAACTGCATAAAGCCGTCTCGCGTCAGTCATAATATAATACACAGTACGTCCTTGTGCTGAGGGGGTTAACGTTGCATAAGTGTGTCGGGTGCTTGATATATCTTGCACTTCAGGGATTTCAGTGACGAGGAGGACACTGACGGCATTCGAACAGGGTGATAGTCCAGAGGTGGATGGAAAGTTAGTGGCAAGAAGCACGAGTACAACTGGAGCTACTGTTCTATCAGCCCTCAAGACCACTGCTCTGGGCTTTCTTCCTTTGCTGATTACACCAGGAAATTACAAACGCAGCCGAATTTCATGACGATATTTCGCTGGTGTCTACGGCAGATAATGAAAATCAAATCCTTTTCAAGAAGTGTGGCATATATAGATAGATAAATAGATAGATAGATAGATAGATACTGTATGTATGTTTGCATGTATGTAGTTAGGTAGGGAGATTTGCTGAGGTTACTCTGAAGATTTTTTTCTATTTAATGCTGTGTGACCGATTTTAATATTGTCAGTACACTGTTTTGAGTTAACAGATTATCAGTTTTCGCGTTTATCGGATTATCTCAGCATCAGCGGGTACTGGTCTGTGTGAGGTGCGTTGTTTTGAAGGGCCGTGTTTGGCTATGCCGGAAGAACCAAAAGTGCATTTTTAATTACTCACGTAGCTTTATGGCTTAACACACCTGCGTGGGAAAGGGCGAGGGGTTATGCATTTGGTCTGGTTTGTCTGTCCGTCTGTCTGCCTGGCTATCTCTCTGTCTGACTGTTAGCAAGATGATGGAAAACAATAGGACAGAATTGCACTATTTTTTTTTTTTTATATAATATCTAAGAACCATCAGAGGAGAAGGAAAGTACGGTAATTTTTGGCGGAAACAGGTTAAAGATCAAGAGTCAAGGAAGAGGTCAGCTTCAAGTTCTGATCCGATTTTAACCAAACATGGTGGAAGGATTGAGGGATAGGAACAGACGAAGTGATTTAATTTTAAAGGACAATCGGTCAAAGGTAAAGGTAACAGGGCAGTGTCAAAAATTCGATCCTTGAATTCAAACATTTAAAAATTGATTTGGACCGGATTTAGTGGGAGGCTTTAAGGTTAGTCAAGGATGAAGTGATTCTATTTTCAAAACAGTAAGAGGTCAAGGTCACAAGGCAAGGTCAACTTAGATACTATTGATCTGATTTAGACCAGATATACTGGATGGGTTGAGGATCAGGCAAGGATGAGGTAACTTTATTTTGAAAGCACACGGGATTCAACATTAACTGAGTGTAGGGAATGGGTGTCGTCTCTGAGCGTTCATTCTTGTTCAGGTGAGTAGAGACTTTATAAGCTTATTAAAACCGCAGGTGTTTTCCTTATACACTCAAAATTCACCCACGTATCAAAAGCGTAAGTGTTCTTCCGATATATTTAGAATTTACGGACACATCAAAAGCACAAGCGCTCTTCGGTGATAATCAAAATTCATCCTTGCATCAAAATCCTAAGTGTTCTTCGTATACATTCAAAAATTTACCCAAGCATGGCGAAAACATAACTCCACATCGCATTCACCAGTCAAGCCGTCATTTTTAACACGTAATCCTCGCGTCATTAATACCTGATCAGTTGCCAACCAGTCATTCATGCAACACCGACTCACTAATGCCAATCACTCGTTATGCCCTAGCGCTGTGTGTATTTATTATGCTTTCATGGCATTTTATTTGACTCTACGACTCTCTAGGTGGTGGTGGTGGGGTGGATAGAGCAGTGGGTTGGGGGTTGATGGAGTGGAGAGGAGAGTGGGTTGGGGTTCTATGGTCGCAGCTTCGATTCCCAGTGAGGCACGAATAGGGTGTGACTTTGAGTTCTTGATCACCATTTTCTCTGCTCCTCTCCCCATGGCCCCACCAGGAGAGGGGAAACTCTAGCCTGCAGTCCATCGGGTTCACGTCCAGATGAACATGAATCCAGAACAAAAACAAGAACAACACCAACAATAACAACACGTCGCTAAAAACACCCCATCGTACAGGAACACTTGACTGAAGAGTGGATAGTCGTCCCCACATACCTATACCCTTTTCATTCTTACTTGGCCTAAAATTGCTTTCTCTCCATCTTGAATACTGAATACAAAAGATTAGCGATAAATTATGATGCTAGTCACGAAGAAGTGCTATAGAAAGGATGTAGAGCCACAGCAATATCTTATTCTGGCACTGAGCTACGTGAAATAAACTGCAAAGGGACAAAAACCTGGGCCAAGTTAAGGTAAAAGGACTATAGTTACATTTGAGTCAGGAGTTTGTGATTGTGAAGCATAGGTGAGATGAGGATAGTGAATTGAGCAGAAGAGAGGATGAAGAGAATGGGAAGGACAGAGGAGAGAGTGGAGAGAGTGGGAAGGGCAGAAGGAAGAGAGAGACCCAAGAGAGAATGAAGAGACAGAAAGACTGGAGAGAATAACATGTGCAAAACAAAAGATGAAGAGAAAAGGAAAGGCAGGAGAGATGAGAGACTGGGAAGGGCAGAGGGGAGAAAGAAAGGAATAGGAAGGGCAAAAGAGGGAAGGAAGCGAATGGAAAAGACTGAGGGAAGGAATAATGAAGAACTAACATCAAGCCATAATACGGCTCCGTGGCACTCAGGCTGGCAGCTGGAGTGGTCTTGGCGTGAAAGTGGTGTAAGGGAAAAAAGGTTAGTATCAGTGGGAAATCTTTAAATTATTCATGTCATAAAACCAAATGTCTAACCTGATAGCAGTAGAGGGAAAACAAAAGCCGGAAGACACACGGAAATATCAAGAAGAGAGGGTAGGACAGAAGAGGGGAAGACGGTAAAGAGAGAAAGATGGGAGACTACTAGGCTCCTTTTAGTCGCCTCTTACGACAAGCAGGGATACTGGGGAAGTATTCATTCCCCACCTCCTCCCCAGGGGTGTGGGACAGGCTGAAGAGAAGGACCAAAGGAAGAATGAAGAGGAAAGGAAGGGCAGAAAAGATAATGAAGAGGATGGGAAGGGCAGGAGAGAAAGGGGACTAAAGAAAATGAAAAAGTCAGAATGGAAGAGATAGAAGAAGAGATAAAAGAGAATGGGAAGAACAGAAAACTAGATAAAGAAAACGAAAAGACCAGAAAATGGAAATAAAAGAGGAAAAAAAGAAAATATAGAAGAAAAGATAAAAGAGAATAGAAAGAACAGAAAACTGGATAAACAAAACGAAAAGACAAGAAAATGGAAATAAAAGAGGAAAGACAGGACAGAAAAGGGGACAAAAAAAATATCCGAAAAGATATAAAAGAAACTGGATAGGACATAAAAGGGGCATTGTTGACGAGGATGGGGGAGAAGGATTATAGAGATAGAGTGAAGGGGAGGGAGTGAGAGGCGCCCCAGTATGACAACAAGGGGTGGAGTGGCAAAGGTCAGAGGTGCAGGTGAATATGGTGCACCTGGAGGGAGAGGCTGGGGGCACAGAGGAGGGGGACGTGGATCACAGCAACTTTCATTTTTACTCTCTCTCTCTCTCTCTCTCTCTCTCTCTCTCTCTCTCTCTCACTACAGGCTTCATTGCTACAGGCAGACCTACTTACCAGTCAACAAAAGACCACACACACACACACACACACACACACACACACACACACACACACACACACACACACACACACACACACACACACACACACACACACACACACACACACACACACACACACACACACACACACACACACACACACAAAAAAAACTTACACGAATACCCTTCAGTGTCGCGTTCAAACATTTAAGGATACCTATAATAAGACATGATGAGACACTAGCGGGTGATTTAAGGCGTGTCAGTAGGAATTATGTTAGATAAGCAAACCGTATAATAAACCAGTCAGAATCCTAAAATATTCTCTGCAAAAACCTCGGCACAAACATACCACCCACTTTATTTATTTATTCAGTGTCCAAATGTGGCTTCTATTCCTAGATCTAAGGTCGTATTCTCGTCTGTTAAGGAAGCTCCCGAACTCCTTTTCCTGGGGGATTTATTTTGCTTATTACACCTTACTCTCATATTCTCAGCCTAGGCCGTATTCTCGTCTATTAAGGAAGCTCCCTGACGTCTTTTCCATAGCGATTTGTTTTGCTTCTTACATCTTACTGTCATATTCTCAGCCTAGGCCGTATTCTCGTCTATTAAGGAAGCTCCCTGACGTCTTTTCCATAGCGATTTGGTTTGCTTCTTACATCTCACTGTCCTATTCTCAGATCTAGGCCGTATTCCCGTCGATTAAGGAAGCTCCCTGACGCCTTTTCCACAGCGATTTGTTTTGCTTCGTACACCTTGCTGTCCTGTTCTGGGTTATACAAATCCTTCTACCATTGTCATACACTGCATAAATAACGAATAAAAGGATATGAACCAGCCATATAAAATAAATCGCTTAGGAAGAGGTGCTGAGGAGCCTCTACACCCGACGAGAAAGTTAATTGGAAGTATCATCGGTAGTATCACACATTTTTAATAGGTTTTCGTGTAATAGGGATGAAATATCGTGTAATAGGGTTGAAATATTGTGTAATAGGGATGAAAATAGGGATGAAATAGGGAGGCTATATATCTGCTTCTGCTGTAACATTATAGCCACTTAACCAATTTTATTCAGAGGTGCAAAGAAATATAGTAGTTTAAAAAATTTGAGATGCATATTCGTTTTTTTTTTTTTTTTAATGCAAGGAAGAAGGAACCAAAGGCCAGGAGCCCGCAAATCGTTCCTTCCAAGAAAAAAACAAAAACACTACAAAAGAGAGCCAAATTCAAGATCCGTTCATTTCGAGATGCCTGGACACACACTGCGTTTGAAAGACTGGACATTATAGTTTAATTCTCCATTTTATTTACCTGTGAGTACCTATATTCTGAAAAGCTGAGCATCAAAATACCCTGAAATGAATAAAGAAACTAAACATTTAAATTACTCGAAATACGAAGACACTCACCATCCCAGCTGTGTTATTATGGCGTATGTGATGTCAGGGAGAGGAATGGGGGAGATGAGGAAGACGTTATTGACATCACCTTCCTTCTTGACGTCAGAGGAGTTATCCGGATTAATAATGAAGTCACCGAAAAATTATTGTTTATAAGTGAGGTCACATGGATATACTATAGCTTTTTATTTATTTATTTATTTATTTATTTATTTTTTAAGGGAACTAGATCACTGTTACACCCTGAATACTTCGTCATGGCTGTGTGAAATTTGACAAGTCTGAGTTATAAGGCAGAATGAGTCTCCCTGGTTACTAGTCAAAATTGTCATCCATTCTAACTACATTTTGCCATTAACTGGACTATAAGAGGTTAGGGATATTTTGGCAGACGAGATTAAACGGACTAAAGGACTGCCTGAGAATTATACCTCGGCAGTCTTCTCAGGTGCGAGTTCACAGGTAGGATGTTCTTGTGTATGAGTTACTACGGACTGGTTGAAGAAAGTTTGCTGGTAATTATTCGTCTTGTCTTTCTGTAACTTAGTCTTGCGAGGATTTTGAGCACCGTAGGCATGCTTGATATCACCGCCTTGCTTATGTGTTAATGAGTACAGGAAAACTAGCATCACTAAAGTCTACGCCACTTGCTTGTCTTCATTGTATTGCAGTACACATATAAAGAAATTATGACACTCTATCCTTACCACAGAAAGCACTGATTAGACTTGTTCACCTCAATACTCAGGGCATACATGTCTTGGCTATACAGTACATTTCCAAGAAGGGTACTGTACCTGCTTCTCTATGACTTGAAATCTCGGTCGCAAGGTAAGTAAAGGTGACTAGGAGTGAGGTACTGTGATCATTAACACTAAACCTACTAGAATGTACGTCACGAAAGAGTTTGAGATTGGTTCAGGTTTTCATTTTTGTCCAACGCAATTAGGCTGTCACTGTGAATCATCAGCTTCGTCACAGAACTAGACAGGTGGTTTACGATGCGGTGAAGGAAACGAATGCAGATTTCACCAGACCCCTTGAAGGTATGTGAGTCACGCTAAAATACCTACAGGCCCTCCACGTCTTTTAACATGGAAGGCATGAAGTGCTATTATGGTAAGAATGTACGTAAGTCTTTCTGCTTCCGAGCTTTGAAATAATCTAAAAAAGTGGTAAAAATCTTGGCCAGCTTAAGGTGAAAGAACTATAGAAGAGTTAACCTATTCATGTAAGGTACGGGTATGCCATAGCTTCCTCAGTCAATGCAGCACGCCTGGAATTATTTGTTTGTAGGCATAGTTTGTTGAAGATCGCTGGCATTAACCTCGTTACTTATACCAGTGTCAGTGTAGGGTTTCCAGTTGACTGCTAAATCACTCGAGGCTACAACGTGTGATATGGGTGACCTTGGCAGTGATTGGTTTTCTGATTCGCCCAGTATCTTTTTTCCCATGTTCAGGGTCTTGAGTTCATGATTTAAAAAATACATGAGTCAGAAGTAGGTTAGAATGATTAAAGTCACTACAGAACACCTCACCATTGTACTGTTTACTGACTGGCTTAACATTTGAATGGTGTTCCTGCAACCACTCACGGCAAAGTACGAAAAGGTTGTTCGCAATGAGTCCCAAGAAGGGGCTTTCTTTAGTGGATCTTCGCCAGTGTATAAATACTAGACACTGCTGGCATCCTTGCTATGTGATCAGCAAAAGACGTCTGAGTTCATTACTTTCCTGGGTTTGGAAGCACTGCCTTTACCGTCACATTCCGTCACACTCATGTTTCTGAGAACAGTTCGAACGCGTTTCTTACCAAAGCCGGGAATAGGCCACTTACCAAGGTGGAGCGGCACACGGAATGCACAATTTTATCGCATTCTATAGTGCAAAAAAATGCTACGGATCTTCACTGACTTCGCTACTTTACCCTGGATCTTTTCATGACAGCCTTTTTCAGATGACTCGCAAGGTACAGTACGCCGAATGTAGACTATCACCCATCATGCAGAACGACCAAATTTAATCTAAGCAACTTTATATCAGCGCAGGTAAACAGCCACACAAGATTCACTAGAGGACGTTTGGGCTCTATTTTCTTGGGTCCTGTAACATTAGCTACAGCCACTTCCCACAATGATGGATGGGATTTATCCTTCGAATGCGATTAGCATATTAAAATCACTATCACTAATTCGCGATTTAAGATATTTAATCCCCGTAGAATAAGAAAATCCAGGTAAATCTCCGAGGCATAAACCACGTGGTCACTGGACAGGTAAGGACTGAGGTGACAAGGTACGCAACTCCACAATGATTTCTGATTGGCTATATGGATGACACCACGGCGAGATAAATCACTCATTGGAGGCCATATAATCGCGCGCTGCTCCTCCTTCACCTCCCCCCTAACACACACACACACACACACACACACACACACACACACACACACACACACACACACACACACACACACACACACACACACACACACACACACACACACACACACACACACACACACACACACACACACACACACACACACACACACACACACACACACACACACACACACACACACACACACACACACACACACACACACACACACACACACACACACACACACACACACACACACACACACACACACACACACACACACACACACACACACACACACACACACACACACACACACACACACACACACACACACACACACACACACACACACACACACACACACACACACACACACACACACACACACACACACACACACACACACACACACACACACACACACACACACACACACACACACACACACACACACACACACACACACACACATATATATGCCCCTCCACAAACATAGGCCCTAACCTCGACAGCTCACACCAGCCTCACGCGGTGCTCAGAAGAGTAAAGGACAGCTTTACTTTGGTTGCAATTTCGATCATGCTGAGGGTGATTCTGTTTCGAGAAAGTCTCAGACGGTTAGAGCAGAGACTGGAGAACAGGCTTGGAATTGTGACGCAGACAAGGGCAAAGTGGCAGTTTTATCCCTTCTGCACCAAGGGTCTCGTCTGATGAGTGTAGAATCTGACTGTATAGCTGATGGAGACCCGGTGTCTTCCATAAAGGTGCGAAAGTCCTGTTCGAGAGATGGCGCCATGTTGTTTACCTTTGGTGCGGGCAGAAAGCGCGGGACGGATGAATGATGTGAATGCTTTCCACTTTTATTAGTAATTATTAAGTGCTCAGTATTAAATATTCTATGGTAACATTTTAAATATTACATCAGTTTTATTATGTATGACACCTGGAACACTTTCATATCATACGTGGGGAAAACAACACAGCTGTTTACTACTACTACTACTACTACTACTACTACTATTACCACACCACCACCACCACCACAACCACCACCACCACTACTACTACTACTACTGCTACTACTACTACTACTACTACTGGGGAATGTTTGGTTCATCAGCTAAGATTAGACAATATTCGTAGCATTTTCTTCCTTTCTTTACCTGTAATCTTTTCGGATAAGGAAGTTCCCTAACACCTCTTCCTTAGCGATTCATTTTTATATATGGATGGCTAGTATTTTACATGTTATATATGCAGAGTATGGTGATATGAGAATGATTTAAGTAACACAGAAGAGGACGACGTGCACTAAACAAAATAAATCGCTAAGGAAGAGGTGCTAGGGAAAAATTCTTAGGCCAATAATTTCACCCAAACAGCCAACAGAGAAAAAAAAATCATATAGGGACGAGAGATCTGAAGATTCTATTTTTTTTCAACTAAATAATGGAATATAAACCAACACTAACCTTATTTTCTGGAAGTTAGATTGACTTTGCCTTCTACATATCTAATTATCCCCTGACCCTGGATGTCAGAGGTCAAGATGAAGGTCAAACACGAAGGTCAATTACAGAGGGAATATTATATGAACTAATGGGAGTGTAATTTCCAGTTGGTATACGATAATTTCTTTCTTACTGTAAAATATGGCTGGTTTTATCCATGGGGTGGATGTTGTGTTAATTCTATCTATCTATCTATTGCCAGACGCCTTAATCCCGTAAGGGGTGGCCACAAACAAATCGCCTCCATGTCGCCCTGTCCCCCGCCATTTCATTGCCCTGCTCCCAGCTCGCACCCCTCTCTCTCGTATACCTCTCCACTCCATCCCTCCATCTCATCCTTGGCCTCCCCCTCCCTCTCCCCCCCTCC
The DNA here is from genome assembly GCF_032717465.1 of Coenobita brevimanus. Classification (NCBI taxonomy): domain Eukaryota; kingdom Metazoa; phylum Arthropoda; class Malacostraca; order Decapoda; family Coenobitidae; genus Coenobita; species Coenobita brevimanus. The sequence goes on from NC_137054.1 coordinate 69,186,004, forward strand.
ACCTCACTCACTTCTGAATGATTTATTATATGGGAAACTTACATCATATTGAGTCATTATTTATACTCATATTTTTTGAGAAAGACTTGAGGGAAATTACACAAACATAAACACATACAGATCACACCAGCTAATATAAACACACACACACACACACACACACACACACACACACACACACACACACACACACACACACACACACACACACACACAGATTAACATAAGTGGATAGGCACACACACAATACACACCAACACATGAAACACACACACACACACACACACACACACAATCATCAACTCCACCAACTATGCCACATCATTACACCATTCCGGCGGCTCTGTGCAACTCGCCTTCCGCTCTTAAAAACTCGCCAAACTCCGCATCCTGTGAGGTGTGATCGCAATTTATGTCTCTCTCCCTCCCTCCCCAGGATTACAAGCAGCTAATATCATAGGAAAATAAATCTCGGTTCAGCACATTTCACCGGAAACCCGTTTACGTGTGTGTGTGTGTGTGTGTGTGTGTGTGTGTGTGTGTGTGTGTATGTGTGTGTGTGTGTGTTGCTATGTTTGAAGGACTTATATAACACAGAATAGGACAGTAAGGTGTAACAAGCAAAATAAATCGCTTAAGAAGAGGTGCTAGGGAAAGACGAGAATACAGACCCAAATAACCATAACTCTTATATAACACAGAATAGGACAAACAAAATAAATCGCTCAGGAGAAGGTGTTAGGGGACGACGAGAATGCAGACCCAAATAACCATAACTCTAATAGAACACAGGACAGGAAGACCAAAATAAATCGCTTAGGAAAAGGTGTTAGGGAAAGAAAAAACTTATTCCATATACTTTCGCCTTTTTCTTTTTGTTTCGTTCATGCCAAGTACGTCATTATTATTTTTCTCGCTATTTTTAGACTTTTCTTTCGCACGTGAGACTTTTTCGAACTGTAACTCTTAAATCTAACTTTCATAAATTCCTTTCAGTATGTTAGGGATTGTTATAGCTAAGAACTGCGTCCTTGGTGTGAAGGGGTTATTAGGTTAGTCGTGGAGAGAGAGAGAGAGAGAGAGAGAATGAGAGAGAGGAATTTTTAACACTCCAAAGGTAGTAAGAGATAATTTCCAACCCTCCCACGAGAGAGAGAGAGGGAGAGAGAGAGGGAAATTTTTACTTCAAAGGTAAGAGAGACAATTCCCAGCCCCCCACTCCCAACCCCCCCCCGTCTCTCCTCAGCTGAAAAAACCCGTCTTGTGGTAATCTTAGCGGGAAAAAAATCGACATCTCAAGAAGGGCCAAGGGTTTCGTAACGTTATGTAAGAGCGACTTATTCTGTCCTCTTCGTCTATGATCTTTAATTCCACCTTTGACCTTCCGCCTCGCCCTTTGACCTTCTGGCGGAAATACCTGTACTGATGACCTACAGGTGTGTTTTGGAGTCAGGTATAGGCAGGGGTTCGTAGTGTAGGTAACGTCGTAACACCTGATCCAAAGCGATTCATTTTGCCTGATACACGTTCATGTCTCTGTTATGTTTCTGATGCACACTAAATCTGTATTAAAAAGCTATTACTGACATTATTTTTTTTTCCGGTCTATCTACCCGTCTGTCTGTATGTATGTCTGTTTGTTTGTCCATTAATCTATCTATCTACATGTCTATTTATCTGTCTGACTATCTATCTATCTGTCTATAGCCAGACGCATTTATCTTGGAAAGGGTGGCCACAAACAAATCGCCTCCATGTCTCTCTGTCCTCCGCCACCAGATTGCCCTCTCTCCAGCTCACACTCCCCTACACTCCTGTACCTCTCCATTCCAACCCTCTACCTCATCGTTGGTGTAAAACTCAAAATAAATCGCTTAGGAAGAAGTGTCACGACAGCACCTAGGCGAAGTATATAGGATGCAACACATTATTTTCACTGGCCACTCCTCACATGATGCAGCGTCAGGCAACAGATAAATACACAGATAACTTTGGTCGGTAGTGTTATCATTCTCCTTATTCTTACGACTGAGTGCGTAACAACTTCCTCGTGGCGACTTAATTTTATAGGTTATTACTCACCTCTTACGACTGAGTACTTAACAACTTCCTCGTGGCGACTTAATTTTATAGTTTATTACTCACCTCTTACGACTGCTTAACAACTTCCTCATGGTTACTTAATTTTATAGTTTCTTCTAGTCATCTCGACGATTTTACTCAGCTGGAGAAAGGACCATTGTACTGAAGGGATTGATGAATTACATATTGAACCCCTCTATCTCAAAAAGCTTTCCCTGATCTGAATAAAAGCGTCTGGAGATTGCACACAGGAAAAAAGAAAAACACTACATTGCTCTTTGCTTGGCAGGATCTCTTTCGCCTGAACAAAAACGTCTAAGGTTAGTCTCACGTACAATTCCCAGATGAACAAACAGGAGGAAAGGAGAGACAGATTCTGAAGCCTTTAATTACTAGGCTTCCTCTCAGCCGAATTTAATTATCTGATACTAGCCTGAATAAAATAACACTTAATTACCATCAGCAGGGAAGGTTTTCAAAGTTGTATACTTACTTAAAACTTATATAACAACTAAGGAAACACGACCACAGTTTCGAGGATATTTTTCATGGCACAGTCGAAAAAGTTATGGGTTACCAAAGGGCAGGAGGAGAGGGATGTTTGAAGGCAATTGTACATAGAGGGTGTCAGGCCTGGCTGTATTCTTGCTAACTGCACTTTGTGATGTGGGATGCAGGCTAGTCAATAAAAATAATCAGTATATGTAGGAATGTGTATATCTGTCTAACTATCTTCTTATCTGTGTGTGTGTGTGTGTGTGTGTGTGTGTGTGTGTGTGTGTGCTTAAGAAACTGCTCTCCTTGCTTCTTTAAAATTTAAGTTTTAAGTAAACGGTCGTTAAGGTCGAAGTCTTAATTAACTCCGATAGGCTTTTCATCTTTATCGATTTCTTTCATATCGTCATTTTCACCGAGGCGCTGTCTGCTGCAAGGGGACGTCGCTTCATTGCACGGGACGATCTTAAAGGGGCAGTTGCTTGTTTGCGGTTGATGGGTTTGCTCAGGTAGACAGACCGGGGTTACTCGACAACTACTATTACGTCATCCTCTTTACCATTACCACTACTGTCAGCATAATTACTACTACTACCACTACAACTACCTCTACTATTACTACTACTACTACAACTACTACCTCTGTTACTACTACCACTACTTCTACTACTTCAACTACTACTACTACTACTACCACTACTACTGCTACAACAACAACAACAACAACTACTACTACTACTACTACAACTACTACTACTATTACTACTACTACTGTTATTACCATTACATCATTGTCATTATTAACTGATCATCATCATTTTCTATTTTATTTCCACACATGTTAAAATTTGTTGGTAATTACCCAGCACTCTATAAAACTCACTAAACGAGAAAGTTAGTCCCCGGGAGAGTTAGAACGAACCATCCAGGGCAATTAGTCGCTTGCTAATTAGGTGGTTAGGTGGGTGGTTAAGTGGTTAGGTGGATGATTAGGGGTAGATTTTAAAAGGGAAGGGGGAGGGAGCGAAAAATTAGAAGAATATAGCAAAGAGTGACAGAAAATATTTTGAGTATTTTACAGAACTCAAAACACAAACTTTATGAGTCAGTCGATCTATCAGTCAGTCTGTGCCTATCTATCAAACTATCTATCTATCAGTGAATGAATCAGTCTATCAGTCTATCTACCTCCCTACCTCCTTCCCTCCATCCTTACCTACCTTCTTATCTACTCATCTGTATATATATATCTACCTCTCAGTCTATCAGTGAATAAATCAGTCTACAAATCTACGAGTATCTAGCCTACTTACCTACCTTCTTACCTGCCTACCTGCCTACCTATCTGTCTATCTATCTATCTATATCTATCTATCCATCTATCTGCGTTATCGAAGTTTAATTAAATGAGCTAAAAAAGGGAAAAAATGGGCAGTGAGAAAAGGGAAAATGGGGAAAGAACGAACAGTGAAGCTGAGGAGATACGAGACGTGGTGAGAGAGAGAGAGAGAGAGAGAGAGAGAGAGAGAGAGAGAGAGAAAAGATAATAGATTTTTTTCCTTACGTATTATAAAAACATAAAAACACCACATCTTCATTAAGTCCAAAAAATGCTAAAAAAAAAAAAAATATATACGTCATTGCATTCTCACTGATTTCAAGTTGTGAGATGAACTTGCCTAAAATAACTCACGTGCATTTTCCCCCTAGAGAGCCACACTAAGCCCAGATACTTACATTACCACCTTAAGTCAGACGATTTATTTTCTTCTTGCTCCGGACGATTTTCATTCACCCCAGGATAGATTTTTGAAGCTGAGGGGATTAGATACAGGCTTCATTATCTTCTTCTCGAGTAGGAGGCGCTTATAAATAGAACAAAATAATCTACTGGCAACAAGACGATAGTATATTTAACGTGATGATATACTTGGAATGAAGAGGTGAAAAAAAACAGCCTGGTAGGTATGGAGGGTAGAAAGAAGGAAGAGTCAGTTATATGGTACTCTAGAAAGCACTCACAGAGCACATACCTCCGCCAATACCAATCAGATTTATGATTCACTTCTGCAATTCATCTTTCCAGCCAGACGAATACTTTTACGGTCTTTCATAGTCAGGAAATTCTACGGTCTTTCCCTGCCCTGTTACATAATATCAAAGAGTGCATTCCTCCGCCAACGCCTTTAATATGTATGATTAATCCGGCATTTGGATTGCTGTTAACCTCAAATTCGAAACAGCTCCTCCTTGACCTACTTCGCACCCATCCACCAGATTTCATTAAGATCCGACCACAACTTCTTGAGATGCCATGAACACAAACAAACAAAGAAATAAATAGATACAGACGAATATATAACTTCAATCTAACTTCTGGGAGGAGGCAATGAGAAGAGGAAGATGGAATGAAGAGATGGAAGGCAGAAGAGAGGAAGAAAGGATGGAGGAGTAAGAGAAGGGGGGGGGGTTCGGAGAGGAAGGAAACAGGGAAAGAAGCAGAGAGATAAAGACAGAAATAGGGAGGTGGTGAAATAAGGAGATGGGTGGAGAGAGCAAGAGAATGGAGAGAGAAAGAGGGGATAGGAGATAGGCTGGATGCGGGAAGAGAGACGAAATGGAGAGGAGAAAAAGAGAGTAGCTCAGGAATAGAGTGTGAGAGAGAGAGAGAGAGAGAGAGAGAGAGAGAGCCAGAGGAAAGAGGAAGAGACGAAAGGTAAAAAAATGAGGAGGGGGAAAACATAGGTAGAGTAATGAGAAGATTATTGAGAGAGAGAGAGAGAGAGAGGTAATAAGAAAGAAAGAGGAGAGGGCAGGTGGGTTATATCAGGCAAGCCAGCATATTAATGTTAGCCACTCTCACTCTCCCTTCAGCCCTCATATCAGCCCTCTCCAGCCCTCACACCAGCCCACTCCAACTCTTACATTAACCCTTATATCAGCTCGCACATCAGCCCACACATCAGCCCTTTCCAACCCTCACATCAGCCCATTCTATCCCAGTCGAGCCCTCACATCACATCACCCTGCTAAGGCACCGTTCCACACACCATCCGATTCTGCGAAATGCATAACATTACAGTGATTTAGCCTTGTTTACGTTAGTTTCAATCAGTGTCCCTTTGAGATTTCTAGAGCGGGGGTTATGTGATCACCCGTGTCTGTTTGTCTGTCCACAATATATCTGAAAAAATCACAGTCGAATATCGGTGAAAATTTTTTCGATTTGATTTTGAGGTGGATCCGGATCTAGACTCTGAGCCATGATTTTTTTTTTTTTTTTTTTTTTAACAATGCGAGATAAGGCAATTTTGCGACTTTTAAAAATATCTACAAAACTAATGTTTGCTTCTTTTTTGCTTGACAGTAATGACTGTCTAAAAGGATGTAAGTAAATGTTTCCTGTTTTCACGGATACATTGTAGTTATACCTAAAACCATCATTGATGATTTTTCTTTTATGAAAAACCGATACAGTTATACTTTTTATCATGGCATAGCCTGAAAACTACAGTCTGATTTTTAAAGATGTGGTGACAGTGGCTTTGGCGGAGGTATGCGCTCTCTGAGTGGTATCTAGATAAATCTAGAGTAATATTTACTTTATAACAATAGATTTATTACTGTACTTTCTACTGCAGATTCGCCATTAAAGTCAAGAAGAATTTGGGGTTTAAGATTTAATATGGAGGTCAGCGATCTCCGCCTTCCTTCCGAGGGTGTGAGGTTGGATGCAGTATTATATGGGATTTAACTGTTTAGTCCATATGTGTGACACGTGGTAAAGGGTAGCTGCTGTATAGCCACCTTAATATTTAAGTTCTAGAAATGGTTACTTCTGCACTTGTTATACACATACACTTTTTGATATTAATCAGTGGCTATATTTATCATTGAAATTTGCAAGAAGTTAGAGTTAGGCAAAATATATCTATATCTGTCTATCTGTCTATCTATATTTAAGCTTATTTACATAGAATAAAATTCGTTATGTATTGAATATGGTCGTTATTACACAAATACATGTAATTTATGTATGCAGGGGCGTCGTGAGGGGGAAAGAGGCGTTACAGGAGGTCGCTAACCTCGGGCTTGGGTCCCGCCAGAGGGTGGTTTGTTATGCGCGATTTGGGGTTTGGGAATATGTGTAGTATAGGTGGGGCAGTCACATATCAGGGGTGTAAGTAGTCACGTGAGGGTGTGTAAGCAGTCACACGTGTGGATGTGTAAGTGTACATGCGATGGTGTGTAAGTGGTGGCATGTTAGTGTGTAGTCACATGTGAGGGTGTGTAAGTGGTCATATATGTGAGGGTGTGTAGGTGGTCACATGTAAAGCTGTGTATGCAGTCACATGTGCAGGAATGTAAGGGATGAATAAGAGGGAGAATGTGGAAGTAGTGTGAGGCAATTTGTGGGAATTTAGAATAACCGTAAAGGATAGCAGAGCAGTGTGAAGGAGTGCTAAGTCATGTGAGAAAAGGTGAAGTAGTGTGAGAACGTGTGTGAGGTACGATAAAGAAGTGTGGAGGAGTGTGAGGGAATGTGAAGTAGGGGGGAAGAGGTGCGGTGATGGGTCGTGGTCAGTGCCCCTTGCTGTCTTATTACATTCCATGATTTGCAAAAGCTGTCTCCTATAAACGATAAAATCTTCAGTATATTGCAATAAGAACTTTGAACAGCAGGGGCGAGACAAATTATGACCTGGCATAATAAAAACTGCACTGCAAAAAACTGAACAACATACACAGCAAATGTAACTATAAATCCTCATGAGATGTGCTGTAGGATCCAACTGTCTCATCGGAGGGAGAGTGATTGCTGTATTTAACCCTCACTCATGCTGTCCGCGTCTGTAAATACCATAGATATGAACCAAACCAGTATGAACATGAACCCACACCCACTTAAAATGTCCGTCACACTTGGTTTTCTCACCCTAGACTCACGTCGCAGGCACATTGCAATAAATAAATAAGTAAATAAATAAATAAATAAAAAGCGACACTTAAGCCACCATGAGAATTAAAAAAAAAAAGGAGTGAGTCATATTATGCGTCCATCTTGAACACATTAATCTGTTCATGAATGAGATTTATTTCCCATCATTAAAAAAAAAAAATCCTGATAAAGGCTGCCAGATTTCCCCAGTCTTCACATCACTCCTCTTAACCTCCACCCTTCCTATCACTTCTGCCTAGTTGTCCTTTCAGCTGTCCTGGCCTTATATCGCCTTTCCCTCAACCCTTCCTTCAGCCCTTCCCAAAGCTCTTACCAATCCACCCCAGCCCTTCCTCCACCTCTCCTGCCTTCCACACCCTCATTCCTGTCCTCCTTACCCTCCCTGCTCTGCTTATCCTTCCCAAGCTAAGACTTCCGCGTGTCCTGATACATTAGTCTATCCTGACACCTCATTTAGACCTGACATGATTACCCAGCACTGTTTTTCCGCCACACTTAAGGCTTTGGAATTAATGAGTTACATCTGTCACAGTGAACATGGGGGAGACTCTATAGTGAAGGAAAGTTAGTATGGCTTCAACAGTGTTAGTTTAGATATTAGGAAGAATTTGTATGCTGAAAAACACTGTACTGGAGTGGAAGGGAGATACAGGTCCGATCACAGCCAAGGCAATTTTTTACAAAGGAAATGAAGACATAGATACTAGTCATGGCAGAAAATCTAGAAACGAAGATGAGCAAGGCTGAGAGTAGATTAGAAGGTAAGAATTGTTTCAAACTAGTTAGGGGAGTGTACAAGGCTAAAGTGGGTAATGGAGCTAGAAGTGTAATGACAGGTTCGGGATGACAAAATGTAACTTGGGCCTCGCCTTGTTCATAGTAGGTATCTTTCGACTAGACACTGTGAGGAGCTCTGTGTTAAGAAATCGAGGGCGGTACTTTACTAGTTACGCCCTCGATAATTCTAACCACTAAATCAAAGAATACTCCCCCTCTTATCTAATATTATCTGACCTCCAGCAAAATCGTAAACCATAAAACATACCTCTCAATGGAAACGTTGCAATTACTGTGGGATCTTTCAGTGATAATGGTTACAAAGACACCGGAATGAAGTAAAATGTTGCCTTCCATCAGAATATCACAGACTGACTTTCATTCCCTCAACTTTTCCTACCTCGCCATGGACCTCTGACCTTCCTACTGTGGACTTTAAGGGCTTCATGGACCGCGGGTTAAAGATTACTGGTCTGGACAAAAACAGAGAGGTGCAGAGAGGAGTGATAGGAGTTATGGGCCTAACCATTTATATTCGAAGCTCACGATATTTAGGTCTAGAGAGGGGTTAGATAAGGTCAGGCAATAGCTAGGTCGAGAGGGGTCAGAGAAGGTTAGGCCATAGTCTATATAAAACCGTGACTGCATAAAGCTGAGAGTGCCTACAGATCCAACAGTCTTAGCTTAATGTGGAAGCAAACGATCACTTGTTGGTTATAAAATTCAGACGGAAGAAACATTTGTCTGGTGGCGTACACTCTACATGCTTTTTGATCAGGTGAAAATACTAATAAAATATACGATGAATTACAGCCAGTCACCCTGATACAGCACAGAGAGGCCGCATTTAATACAGGGTCTGCATCCCTCAAAAACCCAGCTTAAAGTATCTGAAGTCCTTAAAATCATCCTCAGTGGAATTTCTTCACCGGCAAATGCGAGGTTTTTGCAGATATTGAAGTAATGATTCACGTTTACCTATATTCACGAAGAACTTAGTAGGCCTGAAGTATGGAAATCAGCTTAAATACTGTGATAGGTCGCTTCTGTATGTGTGATCCTAGTTTTGTGTATTAGTATTCATAGTATGAGTCTACGTCAGCTGGAGATTTTTGTTTATGTAGTGTCATCTGGCTGACTGTGGGAAACTTTTGTGTGAATATAGAGCATAATTATTTTTAACCACTTCCCTCCTGTGACTTATCATTGCTGTCTCCAGACGGTTTTATTCAGCTTAGGGAAGATTTGATTGGGAAAGGAAAAATAAAGACTTAAACCCCATCCATACTATACATCCTTCGTAGGTAGAATATGATAGTTTAGGCATAACAAAATCAGAGAGAAAATGCGTAATCAGCATGAATGAGTAAAAAAGATCTATTTATGACCTAAGGATCTTGCAGTTTTCTTCAGCCATAATACAGGTCACTATAATATCCTTGATGTTGCTGCCTGTGGTGGGAAGTGCGTTATTTTAGTAAAGAGGAGGGAGTGCTATTTTTTCTTCTGACTCTGGGCATCGACTAGACAGCCTGTTCCTTAAGACCCAGCAGTCCTCTTACATGCTGCCCCCCTGAACATGTCACCACTACGACGTCATACCCAACGCCCATACTGAATACATTGCTAGGGCTGTCCCATTCAAGACCGTTGTGCTGGTATTACTGGGGTGTTTTTATATGTCGAAGGGTCTTGTAGAATATCACTAGGGTCTGTTTTGGTGAAAGTCAAATCATCAGCCTTTTCGCTGCACACTAGTCCCCTTTCTAACCACTTTACCACCAGCACCCCTGCCGCCTGTCAACAAATATTGTGTACATCCATAGAGTGTGATTCTCTCTCTCTCTCTCTCTCTCTCACACACACACACACACACACACACACACACACACACACACACACACACACACACACACACACACACACACACACACACAGTTGCCGCATGTGACGGTGATGGTGATGGACTGGGTAATTACTTTTTGTGTGATGGCTGCGGGTTGTGTGTATAAATAATAACTGATAGAGAGAACAGAGATAAATAGAGGGGAAAAATGAATGAGATATGGTCTTCTGTGTGTACTCAATATCACGACTGAATTGACTTGGGTACAAAGCTTCTCAATTTTGTCACGAATGGTATAAACTGTTGAATTCTTTACTCCATACTTCCTCCCAGCTAATGGTGTCTTGCTTTATCAATCACCAGCAAAGGATATGAAGACATTAGGGAACAAGTGAGAGTAATATTGTGTGGTTTTGTGTGGGATATTAAATTTACTGAATGCTACCTACACATTATAACAGAATTTGGGGAGAGAAGTGTCACGATTAGCTATGAAGAAATAAATAATGGTAACACACACACACACACACACACACACACACACACACACACACACACACACACACACACACACACACACACACACACACACACACACACTATAACCTTCCTAAATCTACCTGTATAAACTAAAGAGAAACGCTTTTGTCACATTTTCCCCTCGCTAATCCTGTATAATTTCTCGGCCCATAAAAAAAAAAAAAAAAAAAAAAAAAAAGGCTGACCCCATATAATTATCGACCCGTAAAAAAAGGAAAAAAAATGGTTAGAAATTGATCCATATTATTTTTGAACTTTTCTTCTCTCAGACCCTCACATTTCAAAAAGGTTAATTTGGAGTTAGTTATTATCATTATCTTTTAGGTTTTGCTGTTTTTTTTTTTTTTTTTTTTTTTCCCCGGAAAGAACCACTAGGGGTACGACATTAGCATCATCATCATCACTGCCATCATCACTAGAGTCATCACCATCATCATCACTGCCATCATCATTATCGTCATCATCATCATCACTGCCGTCATCATTATTATCATCATCATCATCATCTTATTTAGCACCCTTTCGTCACTATTGCTGTCATTAATATTATTATTATTATTATTATTATTATCATCATCATCATCACCGTTACCATACCCTTCACCATTATCATCACCATGGCTGCCACCACCACCACCACCACCATCATCATCATCATCATCATCATCATCATCATCATCATCATCATCACCACCACCACCACCACCACCACCACCACCACCACCATATTCACCACCACCATCAGCATTACCACCATCATCATCATCATCGTCATCATTATATTCATCACCATTATCGTCATCATTAATGCCATCATCATCAGTTTATTCATCACCACCATCATCACCATCACTGTCATCATCATCATCAACACATTCACCACCATCGCTACCATCACCATCCTCTTCATTATCATCACCATCAACACCACCACCATCATCATCACCACCATCACCATCACCAGCACATCCATCCTCCGCCACAGCATCATCAAGAGACAAAACCAATCCCGTGCCTTCATCACCAGTGCCATTTGCAACGCCGGTAATGATGGCCTCTGCAACATCACCACACCTCATCACCACGGACTCTGGGTTACTGTGGGCCAGCGTCATCACTAATAAGCATTGCCATTAGTTTTGATAAGGCAAAACAGCGCAATAAGTAAAGTTCACTGGCGATCATTTACCTTTGTAGTCTTTGGGGGATTCGAAGCTTCAAATTTAGGTTCGAAACTGACTCAGATCTTACTCCAAATTTTAAAAGGGTCTCGTTTGGGTTTCGACACTGTTTCGAGACAGTTAAAGAAGAATGAGAGTAATATATTAGCGTTGTAGTTTTCTCGATCGTACATTCAGTCGAAACAGTATACCTATCTATCTATCTATCTGTCTATCTAGCTGTCTGTCTATCTATCTATCAATGGTTGCATTTACAAAGAATCTTAACCAGTATTTATAACAACCCACTTCCTTAAGATTTAGGAATATTCAGAAATAACTTTACCATCCTTTCCACTTATATAAACACTTTAATTTATCTGTATTGTTATCCGTATAAGGGAAGACGAAAATTATAAACAGTCTTATCTATTCACTTGAGCTTAGGAATATCTATGAATACGTCTCGAAACTGCATAATGTGTGTGTGGACTGGGGAGACCTTTTTTATTTTTTTTTTTATTTTTTTTTTAGACTGTGATGAATGGTAATGTTTTTGATGTGGAAAAATGAATGGAGAATTATAATGGTAATGAGGGCATAAAGGATGATAATGATAAAGAGTGGAGTAAGTAATCTTGCTAATTAGGAGAGTAATAGGAAAGCACAGTAGTAGTAGTAGTAGTAGTAGTAGTAGTAGTAGTAGTAGCAGTAATAATAATAATAGTAGTAGTAGTAGTTGTTGTTGTCGCAGTAGTAATAATAATGATAATAATAATAATAATAGAAGTAGTAGTAATAGTAGTAGTAGTAGTAGTAATGATAATAATAATAATAATAATAATAATAATAATAACAGTAGTAGTTGTAGTAGTAGTGATAACAGTAGTACCGGTTGTAGTAGTAGTAGTAGTAGTAGCAGTAACAACGTAGTAGTAACTAAAAAATGACAATAAAGAGATAAACAATAACTAAAAATAATAACCACAATAACTCCCTAAACAGACCAGCAGGAAAATGACAACCTTCCCGTACTACGAGGGTGTATGTAGGTGAAGTGGAGGGAGGCAGAGGGAGGGGGAGACCGAGGATGAGGTGGAGGGATGGAGTTGAGAGGTATATGAGGGAGGGGGGGAGTGAGCTGGGGGGAGGGCAGGCAAATAGTGGGTGACAGAGCGACTTGGAGGCGTTTTGTCTGCGGCCACCCTTTGCAGGATTAAGGCAGGCGTCAGATAAACAGACTGGCAGGAGCTAACTCATTTATCTATGTTAATTTTGGCTCTAATTCACAGGGAGAGGGAGAGAGAGAGAGAATGCAACACCGTTTGTACCAGAGTCTGTGTGTAATTTTGCAGTGAGATATGTCGGTGTTAAGCTCTTGAATTAGGTGATTTTTTTTTTCTGTTTATGTTTTTTTTTTTTTTTGGGGGGGGGCAGGGGACGGGGGTGAATTGGGTGACTTTTTTTCTGCTGTTTTTTCATTTTCATTATTATTATTTTTTTTTTTGTTGGGGGGTGTGGGGCACTTCCGGGTGATTTTATCTTATTGTGAAGTGGGTAATGAATGCTGTGTGTAACCCTCAGCTGGGAAAATATTACCTAACCTATGTAAAACTACCTGGAGAGAGAGAGAGAGGGAGAGAGAAGGAGAGAGAGAGAGAGAGAGCGTCATCTGGCTGAGGTGTTTAGGAGCAGTAAATGTTTTAATTGTTGCGTTAACTGGCATGGGTGAACTAATTTATTCCTATAGTGTGTTTATGTAACTTGAATACAAACAAACTAACTCCTTTTTAGATGGCCAAGTGTAGTCACATTGGAGAAAAAATTGACTAGTAACCAAGGAGACGCGTTCCTACCTCTAAATAGTGGCGCATCGAATTTCATGCAACCGGGACTTAGTATTTTGAGTTGCGGGACTTGCCCAGTTTCGTCAGATGAAAAACGAAGACGAAGTTTGTCCCTGATTTACAGAGGGAGAGAATTAGACCTTAACTCAGTGGCACAGTAAGACAACAGTACTACACTACACCCTTTCCTTGGCACTTCTTCGTGACTAGCACCGTATTCCAGTGCCAGTTCCTTCTCATAGCTCAGCACTTATGGCGGAGAGATGGCAGTTTTAGTCCAGACAGACGGAGTATGGAAGGTCGGTGCAAAATCCAGCAGAGTTGCGTAAGATGTTAAACCTTTGAATCAAGCAATGGATTTTTTTTTTCTTGTTACCTCCAGACGATGTTATTTTTTTCTCGAATGGTTAACACAGGCCACACTTAACACCCCGCCATGAAAAGTATTCCATGACTTAAGTGAGAACCGCCTGGGAAAAAACTAGAATGAATACTAAATACAGCAACGAAATAGAGTGAAGAGGAGTGCATGTATATTGTATAAGGGCTGTGTAGACTGACGTGGATCGAGTAATTCATTCCTGATAATTTTTGACATTATTTACAAAGGCAAAAAATTAAAAACAGAAAAATGTGTTAGCATGTCCGTGTGAAATACTGCATAGGTCAATTTTCCATACATTTTTGGAGATTTTCGTCCTTTTGTAGCTATATTCCCCTAGATCAGTGGCAAGATAGGTGAGTACGATGGCTCTACAGTACATCCGTTCCATAGCACTACTTCGTGACTAGCACCATATTCTAGTGTCAGTCTCTTGTTACAGCCCAGCAGTCAAGATGGGGAGATGGGAGTTTTAGGTCAGACGAGGCGAAAACCCTTACTGTTTATTCGAGTAAGTTAGTGTGTAATTGCATAGTGTGTTACGTAAGGTGCTGGGGGGGTAATTCGATGAGTGTTGTGCTGCTGTGAATAGTAAGTGAATTATGTGTTGAGAGAGAGAGAGAGAGAGAGAGAGAGAGAGAGAGAGAGAGAGAGAGAGAGAGAGAGAGAGAGAGAGAGAGAGAGAGAGAAAGTTAATATATTAGATGTGAGTGTGTGTGTATGAATAGAAGATGGCGTATGCATGTACGTATGAGTAAATGTGTGTGTGTGTGTGTGTGTGTGTGTGTGTGTGTGTGTGTGTATTATGTGAGGTCGTGTATTTTTATGTGCTTGTGTGTGTGTGTGTGTGTGTGTGTGTGTGTGTGTGTGTGTGTGTGTGTGTGGGCCAGAAAGGAGAAGTCATGGAAGGAACACCCAAATAGGGCAAGTTTGTTCATAAGGTTCTGGGGTTTTAGGAGAGTGGGAACGAGAGGGACGGAAGAGGAGGGAAGAAAGGAGAGGAAGAGGAGGAGGAGGAAAAGGAGAGAGAGAGATAGATAGATAGATAGATAGATAGAGAGAGAGAGAGAGAGAGAGAGAGAGAAAGAAAGAGGGGAGGGAGGGGGTGCCATGGAGACACGGTGAGACAGAAGAAAGGCAGGAAAACAGAGGCAGGGCGGGGTGAGGCAAGTGGAGGGAAAGGAGGGTGAGAGGAGGTAGGCAAAGGGAAGAAGGCAGGATGGGGAGAGGCAGGAAAAGAAAAGGAAGGACTTTGTGAAGCAGGAAAAGGGAAGGCAGGATGAGGTGAGGTAGGAATAGGCAAAGCAGGGTAGGTTGAGGCAGAAAAGGAAAGGAAAGGTGAGGTGAGATAGGCAAAAGGAAGGCAGGCTGGGATGAGGAAGGAAAAGGGAAGGCGGAGTTGGGTAAGGCAGGAAAAAGACAGAATGGGGTGAGACAGGAAAAAGGAAGACAAGGTGGGGAGAGACAGGCCGAGGGTAGGGACGCTGGGGTCATGTAGGCAAAGGGAAATGAAGGCAAGGTGAGGTGAAGCAGGCAGAGGCAGAGGCAGGGTGAGGCAGGGGACAGCATATTAGATGGGGGTGTCTGCCGCAGCACGGATATTGGTGTGGGCGATAAGGCGGTGCGGCACGACCCATCTCAAGTGTGGTCACGGGGGAGGGGTGGGCGAGATGATGGGCAGTGAAGGGGGTGGGGGAGGGATGGGGGAGGTGGTGGGCAGTGGAAGGGGTGGAAGAGGAGAGGGGGAAAGGTCAGAGTGAAGAGGAGGTGCGAGTTAAGGAAGGAGAGAGGGAGGGTCCATTTGAGAGAGTACAAAGGAGTACAAATGAAAGCAAAGAGCAAAAAAACCTGTTGGTCCTTTCGTGGCTGTTTGTTATAGGGAAGGTTAAACTAACAAGGCTATTCTGTGAGTTAAATACAAGGATGGAAAAGGAAGAAGGTTTCCCCCAACCCCTAACACCCTCCAGCCGAAGCCGGAAGGAAATAGTGAGAAGGACCACCGTGCGGGATAGAAAAGCTGCTAAGGAAATTTTATGGGAAAGAGGAAACAAAATAATACTCTACACTACGTACCTGGAAAGGAAAGGAAAATAAAGTTAACAATATGTATCGATGCTGTGAGGGGTGGGGGAAAGAGTGGATAGCAAAGGAAGCGATGTTGGTGGATGATGGTGAAGGGCGTATATTATTAAAGGCTGAGTAAAATGGGTACGATAAAGGCTGAAGGTAAAGCATTCCCCCAACAGAACAAGAGCAAGAAAATAAGGACGCACCGCTCTCACATACAGGTGTCTTTTGTAGGTATTTTTTTTTTTATCATACCATGTGAATATAAATGTCATCTGTTACCCTGATTGTCCATCGTCTGTCTTTTAAAGGATGGAGGTTATATGCCAATGATTTTGTTTCCTTTTAACGTTGATGATTATAAATATTAGTTCCTCCTGTTACTTTAAAAATATGTTACTCTTAGATAAGGGAACAGACAGATATAGAATCACAAATCACCACACTTATAAAGCAGAACTGGTCATGGTGTTTTACTCAGCTCTCATCAAATCACCCCACACAATAGCCACACACACTGCAGCCGTTATTTGCATCGGGCCAAATGAAAGAGTAATAGACTAGCACTGACAGCAAAAATTATCAGGGTTTAATAACACTGGAACGGCAGCTTAATGAAATTCACCGCTGGCAAAATTACGATGTTGTGAGAAGTGGTGATGCTGGCTGAACGTTCCCCTGGGGTCCCTCACTCCTACCATAGTGGGGGTTGGAGGTGAGGGGACAGAGAGGGGGAATGGGAGAGAGGTGGAAGGGGAGAGGGATGGGATTTAGGACAGGTCAGGCTGGGGAGGGTCAGGTGAGGTGAAGTTTAATTAGGTTTGGTTAGCACAGGTCAGCTTAGGTTTGGTTAGGTCATGTCAGGTGGCTCTGCGAGGAGGGGAAGGAGGTTGATTACGGGAGGGATGTTCAGAATCGGTCAGGCTAGGTGGGTTGCGTGAGGTGAGGTGTGATTAGGCTTGGTTAGGCTGGGGGGACACAACCTGGCCGCACTATGGGGTGGTACTACTACTCTGCGGCCAGGTTGTGTTAGGAAGAATACTGCCACCGTATTCCCTGCGTGTCGTAAAAGGCGACTAAAAGGGGCGGGGTGAGGGGACTAGGGACCCCCTCCTCTGTTTTGTAGTTCCTAAAAAGAGACAGGCCAGAGAAAGGGATGGGGGATGGAGTTATCCCCGTACCCTGAAGATTGGGTCTATGAATGTGCGTGGATGTAGTACGATTGAGGCTAAAAGGGAGGAGATTGGGAGAATGTTTGTGAGAAGAAAGTTGGATGTGTTAGCTTTGAGTGAAACGAAGATGAAAGGGAAGGGGGAATCTATGTTTGGAAGTGTGAATGGAAGATTGTCAGGTGTTGATAGAGGAAGGGCAAGAGAAGGTGTGGCCTTGTTAGTGAGTCCGGAAGTTCAGCAATGTGTGATTGAATGGAAGGAGGTGTCATCGAGACTGATGTGGGTGAAAGCGAAATTTGAACGTGAGTTGTGGGTGTTTGTGAGTGCATATGGGCCTGGTAGTGAAAGGGATGAACAAGAGAGCGAGTCTTTCTGGAATGATGTTGATGAGTGTCTGGAGAGTTTTAAAGCGAATGTGAATGTGGTAATGATGGGAGATCTGAATGCTAGAGTGGGAAATGTAGCAGTTGAAGGCGTAGTTGGTATGCATGGTGTGCCTGGAAGAAATGAAAATGGGGAACGAATGATAGCGATGTGTGTTGAGCGAGAGATGGTGATTGGGGAATACGCTGTTTGAGAAGAAAGATATTTATAAGTATACATGGGTGAGACAGGAGGGTGGAAGGGTTGTTCATAGAGCCTTGATGGACTATGTGGTTGTGTCTAGGAATGTAATAGGAAGATTGTTGGATGTGAGAGTTCTGAGAGGGGAGGGTGGAGGTATGTCTGACCACTACCTGGTGGAGGGAAAGTTAAGAGTAGGTAAGAGATGGATGAGAGCTAGGAGGGTTAGGTGTGGCAGGGAGGTTTTGAAAGTGAGTGAGTTCGATAAAAGAGAGAAAAAGATAGAGTATCAGGAGAAATTGAAAGATGAGTGGAACGCAGTGAAAGATCGGGAAAATGGCAGCGTGGAGGAGGAATGGCAGTTGTTTAAGAGTGCTGTGGTGGGGCATGCAGAAGAGGTGTGTGGTGAGACGTGTGGGTGGTGGTGTAAGAAAAGGAAGTGAATGGTGGTGCGAGGAAGTAAGTATGGCTGTCGCTGAGAAGAGACGTGCATATGAAGTGTGGCTGCAGAGGAAGGATGAGATGTCATATGAAAGGTATAAGGAGAAGAGGAATAGAGCGAGAAGGGCTGTGCGTGATGCTAAAGTGGCAGCAGATGAGAGGTGGGGTAGGCGGCTGACAGAGAATTTTCAGCAGAATAAGAAAATGTTTTGGAAGGAGGTGAAAAGGGTGCGAAAGGGAGAGTCTGGGAAGGAAGAACGAGTAAAAGCAGAGGATGGAAGGATGTTAATTGAGATGGATGCAGTAAGGAAGAGATGGGCAGAGTATTTTGAAAGATTGTTAAATGTAGAGGAGGAAAGGGTGGCTGAGATTGTGGCGGATGGAAGGGTGCAAGGAATAAATGTGTTGGGAGAGTTGAATGATTCTTTGATCACGAAGGAGGAAGTGGAGAAGGCAGTAAAGGAGATGAAAGCAGGGAAAGCTGCAGGTATGGATGGGTGTGCTGTGGAATGCCTGAAGGGTGGTGGAGTGACTATTGTTGACTGGTTAGTAAGATTGTTGAATGTGTGCTTTGAGAAAGGTATGGTGCCAATTGACTGGGCAAGTGCTTGTGTGGTCCCGTTGTATAAAGGCAAGGGTGATAAGTATGAATGTACTAGCTTTAGTGTTGAGTGTTGTAGGTAAGGTGTATGGTAGAGTGTTAATTATGAGAGTTAGAGAGGGTACAGAGGGAGTAATTAGTGATGAGCAGTGTGGCTTTAGGAGAGGGAGGGGATGCGTTGATCAGGTGTTTGCTGTGAGACAAGTGTGTGAAAAGTATTTAGCGAAAGGCAAGGATGTGTTTTGGGCATTTATGGATTTAGAGAAAGCGTATGATAGAATTGATAGGGAGGCTTTGTGGACTGTTTAAGATTGTATGGACTTGATGGTAGGTTACTAAAAGGGGTGAAAAGTTTTTATGTAAATAGTAGAGCGTGTGTAAGAGTGGGAAATGCTGTGAGTGATTGGTTTCCCGTGAGAGTGGGGCTGCGACAGGGATGTGTGATGTCGCCTTGGTTGTTTAATATTTACATGGATGGTGTTGTAAGGGAGGTGAATGCAAGAGTTTTAGGTGGTCTGAGTCTGGTAAATGTTGATGGAGGAGAGTGGAATCTGAAGCAGCTGCTGTTTGCAGATGATACTGCACTGGTGACTGATTCAGAGGAGAGATTGAGAGAGTTGGTAGAGGAGTTTGGAAGGGTGTGTGAGAGGAGGAAATTGAAAGTAAATGAGAATAAGAGTAAAGTGATGAAGTGTACGAGGTTGATAGATGGTAGGGGGATGAATATAGTTTTGAATGGTGAGTTGCTTGAGGAGGTAGATTGTTTTAAATATCTAGGGTCACATGTTGCTGTGGATGGAAGAATAGATGCAGAAGTGAAGTTTAGAATAAATGAAGTAGGAAAGGTGCTGGGAGGAATGAAAAAAGTGTTTAAATGTCGTTCGCTTAGAATGGATGTAAAGAGAAGGCTGTATGAGGGTGTTGTGGTACCGACTGCATTATATGGGTCTGAAACATGGAATATGGGTGTAGCAGAGAGGAAAAGTTTGAATGTAATGGAGATGAGATGTCTGAGGAGTATGTGTGGAGTGACGCGTATGGATCGGGTGCGAAATGATGAAGTGCGAAGGAGAACTGGAGTTGTTCGGGAGATGGCTGGTAGAGTTGAGCAGAGGGTGTTGCAATGGTTTGGGCATATGGAGAGAGAATGGATAATGAGCGATTGGTGAAAAGATAACTAGATCTGATGTGAGAGGTGTAAGGCTGAGAGGAAGACCACGAATAGGATGGATGGACAGTGTGAAGAGAGCGCTGGATGCGAGAGGGATGTCTGTTGAGCAAGGAAGAGTGGCTGTGCGTGACAGAAATAAATGGAGAGAAATTGTGAATGAATAAGTGATGACGCAGCCCTGAGGGGATATTCTCCCGCATTTGGTCTGATCAGCTAGTCAGGTCAGGTGCGGGTAAGGGGATGGGTCTGTTATGATGTGGCAGGGGTAAACCAGTTCTGCTGTCGGGCCCTGCTGCGGATGTCACTGATTGCATTGCCCAGTTGACCCTTGTGCGGTGTGGTGCGGTGAGGATCTGTCCGTTCTCCCCTTTGGGGCTAAGATGCGAATGAATGTGTTTGAATGGATGAGTAAATGGAGAGTGAGTCGTCCTGTCTCGGCTACCTCCCTTTCCTTGGGGGAAGCAGCCTAGGTATATAGATAGATAGATAGATAGATTATATTAGATTTAATATTCCTGATTAGGTGAAATAAGGGGAGATTAGGAGGGATTAGGTTAGGGGTAATATGCTTCGTTAGATTTGACTTAGTCGGATTAGCTGTCTAGTTCACTTCAGGCCTCTGTAGTTTGAGATTTGACTGTTGTAGTAAATTATGTTAGTTTTGATTTGGCTTATTTTATCTTCTTATTTTTTCTTTTTTCCCTCTTTTTTACAGTAGTGGAATTATTTTGTATTTTTTGGACTTGAACACTTTCTCTCGACTCAAGGTATAGAATGGCGGTCACTTACCTGAGGTCCCACAGACCTTCTACCTGCCACACACCGTCACATGCCACCACCTGGGCGTCAAGATCCAACATTCCTATTGCTACATTCGTGGCCTTTCTCATTTAGAACCTCTTTGATGGCTTTACCGGATGTGTGTTTATGATACGTCTTTGGATCTAGTAAAATAAGTAACTCTATAAATAAAAAATCAAATATTAAGTGTTCCCTGCTTCAAATTGGAATCGAAATCACGTTCTTCAAGACAGTAGGCCACCTCTGCAAACAGCACGTCTCCCAGTGTCTTCATCTATGCTAAGGTGTTCTGTTGTCATAGAAGCTCCCAAGGTGGCTCTGTCGTACTCTGTGATGTTCTAAACTGGGCTCTTAATGCTACTCATAAGTATTTAAGAAGGGAGGGAGAGAGAGAGAGAGAGAGAGAGAGAGAGAGAGCATGAATTGGAAAGGGAGAAGAGTAACTAAAATAATAGGTGTAACAGTAATGGTGATAGATGTATAAGGAAGAAAGTAAAGATAAAGGGAGAATAGGCTTAAACTTTTATGGGAAAGAAAAGCAGGCAGAGAGAGAGAGAGAGAGAGAGAGAGAGAGGAAAGAAAGAGGAAAAACGATGAGTAAAGGGCAGGACAAGACGCCATAGGAGGAATGAAGAGAAAGTTATAATAGGAAAGAAATAATTGAGGAAAATGAACGAAGAAACTTATAGACAAAAAAAAGAGTAGGACACAGGATGAGAAAAAGAAGGTAGATTAAGAGGATACAGGGAAGGAGGAAAAGTGCACCAGGAAGTAATGGAAAAAAGAAGGAAGGAGAAAATGAAAAAAAAAATTGAAGGAAAGAAGGAGGACAAAGAGGAGTAGGAGAAGAAAGGAAGTAAGGAAAATAAGGAAAAGGAGGAGAAACAGAGGGAAGAATGGGAGAAGATGGAGAGGTGAGAGAAGAGGAGGAGAAAGACAAGGAAGAAGAGGGGAGAGGAGAAGAAAAGAAGAAGAATAGGAGAGAGGAAGAGAGAAAGAATAGTATAAGAAAAGAGGAATAAGAGGAACAGAAATGAAAGGAAGAAGAAGAAGAAGAAGGAGAGAGAGAGAGAGAGAGAGAGAGAGAGAGAGAGAGAGAGAGAGAGAGAGAGAGAGAGAGAGAGAGAGCAGCAGAGTAAACACAGTCAGTAACCAACACAAACGAGCAATGATGACCCTTCCCCTTTCTCTTATCCAATTACACATGCCCTTGTTTACATCCCCCCAGCCTTTAAACAGGGGTCATTCGGTCTCTCCTTAACAGCCCTTACGCCGGACCCCAAAAGGCAGCTTAGGTCCTGGCGTAATGTGCGTATTTGAACTTAAAAATGAGGCGTAATGTTGTTGTTTGGACGCGGGGGGTATGGTGGGGCGGGCGGTGTGTTTGGTGGTTACTGTAAGAGAGAAAGAGAGAGAGAGAGAGAGAAACAGACACAGACACATAGACAGACAGGAAGTCAGACGGACAGACAGACAAAAGGCAGATGGACAGGGAGAGAAGGAGATGAAAAATAAGATAGAAAGGGGGAAGGAGAGAGAGAGAGAGAGAGAGAGAGAGAGAGAGAGAGAGAGAGAGTGAAAGACTGACTCAAACCATACTTTAGTGACAGGTGACAGACAGACAAACAAACACATTACTGAATAGATAGGAACATTAGCTACACACTATTACGAATAAAGTGAATGATGAAGGGGATAAAGTGAATAATGAAGGGAATATGTCAAAGTAAATGATGGATAAAATATAGCAGTAGAGATAATTCCACTAACTGATAAACAAGGGTGAGAGGTTGTCAGTAATGAGGAGGGGGAAGGGAAAGATGATGATGATGATGATGATGATGAAGATGGGGAAGGAAGGAATGATATATATTGTGATAATGATGGTGATGATGATGACTATGATATATTCTGGATGATAATGCTGCTGCTGCTAATGATGATGATGATGATGATATACTTTAATAATGTGATGATGATGATGATGATGATGATGAAGGGATGAATGAGATAATCTGTAATGATGGGAATGGGAAAAGATATGGAAGAGAAACAAATAGGAGGAAAATGACAGGAAATTAACTGAAAAAACCATTGATGACTGATTGATGAAGATGCGATGGTCTTGTTAATGAGAAGATAAAGGTAGAACAGAGGGAAATGAAGATGAGGACTGGGGAAGATGATGAGGAGGAGAGACAGAAGTGGAAATACTGAGAAAGGAGGAAGTGACTTGGAAGAGAAGACTGGATCGTAATAATGATGATGATGCAATGAACAAGGGAAGGTACGAGGAAACCAGTGAAAGGGGAGAATGATATCAGATGAAAAATAAGCAAATGGGGAAAAACTGGATCTAAACTGAACTGCATGACCTAATATGAAATGAAAGTGCCTGAAATTATTACATGATTAGGGAAGGTGTGAATGGCCTTGAATGAACTAGAACTGATATGGTGTAATCTGAATGGATCTCTGGGAAGTTTAACTAGATTTGCATGAAGCTGGAGTGGCCGTAATGGATGTATTTTTGTAATTAAGTAGACGAAAAGAGCTTTAATGAGAGTGAACTGATCTGACTGACCATAAATGACGATGTAACGCTTCCTAAAGCACACACTTTCACAGCTTAATTAATTTATTCACAATTAGGGGAGACTTAGAAAAAAAATGCTGTTTCAAATGTAATCCTAATGATTATGGGGCATCGACTGAGGAAGATGCTCAAAATACTCGCTTGTTTGATGTTACTTATATTGTATTTTTTCCTATACCTCTTTTACTCTAACTTGGCCTAAATCTGCCATCCCTCCAACATGAAAGCCAGGCTGTAAAAATCGATTAACATTACAATATGATGTTAGTCACTAAAAAATGCAATGGAAAATATGTAGGGTCGTAGCATTGTCTTTTTCCTCCACTGTCCTACGTGAAATAGGCTGCAAAAGGACGGAAATCTGGGCCAGTTTATAGTGAAAAGAGTATAGTTTTGGTGTAGATACTAATGAAACTATTGCCATCCTCGTTAAGTAGCAATGAGAGGGCCAAGTGACAGTACCTAACTCTATGTCTTTTTCAACTCTGCACAGTAGCTAGCTCTGTACCGGTTCCTTATTTACCCCTGTGTGAAGGACGGGTCTCAGGTGTCAGAGGTTCACCACACACAGCTTTATGAAACACGATGGGGTATAGGTTTTTCATCTCACTGGTTTTTCATATATCAGTCCTTTCAGTTTCCCTCTCTCTCTCACTGCCGCAGTTACTCTTCTTTTTGTGGTAGGTGGTGGCGATCATAATTCACTCGCCTGATTTAGTGTTGCTTGCTTCTGCTTTCACCCTCATCATTCTTTTTCTGTGACAGTCCTTCTCTCTTCCTGTTTCTCTCATCCTTCCTGTCACTTTTTTGCTCTTCAATTCTTTTCAGTTGGCTCTCTGCTGTGTGACAAGCCTAATGGTTTTCTGTAATTCAGGAAACCATTCACAAAACTGGGTGGTAACCATATAACCAGATAACGGGGTGTTGTGAAACCTGTTGTGTTCCCCCTGTTATCTGGGTGTAGAGACGCAAGAGGCGCAAATGCCGTGTCCATCTGGAAACCAAACCTCCACACTTTTCCCCGCGCATCACTATGGCGGGATGCTGTCTGACCGCATGGAACATCGGGCACAGGATTTCTCTGATGGGGTGGTTACTTGCCTGGGGTTGATGGGTCTGCTCGGCCAGAAAATAACAACAGCTTCTTTTTGTCCAGTTCTCTGTGTGGATGGCTTTTACATTAAGGTGTGTATTCATCACCTGTCTAATTATACATTACCAACCTATTTCTGTCTGTCTGTTTCTCTACTAAGAGTTAGATAGTATTCACAGTTCTTTATGCACGCACCTGGTCAACTCCACATTATTCTTTATCTTGCTTTTCTCCCGCTCTACGATCTCCAGTCTTTCGAATGCAGTGTGTCCAGCCATCTCATAACTCACGCCAAGTAGTTATGTCTCTCTGTTTGAATTTCTTCGGAGAGAACGATTTTACAGGCTCCAACCACTATTACCGTTTGTATAAATAGTACATAAATACATACATACTTCACATTTCATACATACATACATACATACACATACAAACATACATACTTACATACACATACATACAGTACATACATACATGGGTACTAATACACGCAGGGGATATTGAGTCGAGGGGTGGGGGGTGAAACAGATGGTAGCCTGTTACCCCCCCCTCCCTTAGCTTAGGAATTTGCCCCCCTCCCCACACAGCATATACATACATAGTGGCGGATTCAGTGGGGGGAGGGGAAGGGGGGGAGGCTAAAAGGTCTCAAGTCGTTCACACAGACAGCCATGTTTGAGCCTCCCCTCCCCTCTCCCCTCCCCCCTTCCCCCTCGCCCTCTCCTCTCTCCCCTCCCTCTCCCTTCCTCCTCCTCCTCCCCTCCCCCTCCTCCTTCCCCTCCCTTCTACCCTCCAACTAGCATAAGTCTCACCCGTTATTGTGCTTCGGTCCTTAGGGTGTTTCAATCAAATGACGTCTTTAATATTTCACCCTTAATGCCATCTTAAAAAATTACACAGCTAACTTGGTGCTTCTGAAAATGAGCTGGTTATAGGTCCATAGTCTCCCTAACACCTTTTCCTAAGCGATTTATTTTGCTTATCTCACTGCTCTATTCAGTGTTATAGTACTCCTTCCAGCATCGCCATACTCCGCATAAATAACCTGCAAAATGATATTAACCAGCCATATCCGAAAATAAATCGCTAAGGATGAGGTGTTAGGGAGCCTCCTTAACCCCCGAGAATACAAGCCATTTTCATTAGCCCTTTCATAAATTGGGTACTCTGAAAACGAAAAAAAAATAAAAATCATCATCCAGCAGAAGAAAGAATTTTTTGGAGACGTCCTCTGGGTGAAGGGGTTAGGTGATTAGTAGGAATGATAAAAAGAAATCTAATTATAATTTTTACATTATGACTTTTTTGCGTGTACACATTTTTAACACATTTTTTTAACACACACACACACACACACACACACACACACACACACACACACACACACACACACACACACACACACACACACACACACACACACACACACACACACACACACAAAGATATTAACACACACACATACACACACTAATGTTGACATACAGACTAATATTAACACACACACACACACACACACACACACACACACACACACACACACACACACACACACACACACACACACACACACACGCAAAGATATTAACACACACACATACACACACTAATATTGACATACAGACTAATATTAACACACACACACACACACATATCAACACACACACACACACACACACACACACACACCTAATTACTCCTCTTTACCTTAAAGAATGAAGGTGTTGACCGAGGTAGGTTGGTGAGAGGTAGACGATATATGAGTAAGTAAAGATAGATAGACAGATAGATCGAGCTAGGGGTAGAAAGATAAGTGGATAGATGGATAGACAGAAGATAGATAAATGAGTAGATAGATAGATAAGTGGAGATAGATGAACAGACAGAGGTAGACAGATGGATAGATAGTGGCAGATGGCTAGGTAGATTTTAGGTGACTGATAAGAAGTTTGAGAATGAGGTAATTAAATAGGCAAGTGGCACATGTTAGGGAATAAATAGATAGATAGACAGGTAGATAAAAAGCCAGGAAGATAAGAGAGTTCAGGGAGCATGGAGAAGATGGTGAGATAGATAGATAAATAGATAGATAGACAGGAAGAGAGAGATAAAAAGATTGTTGGATAAAAATATGTTTGAAGTATAGAAGCAAGTAAGCGAGAGAGAGAAAGAGAGAGAGAGAGTGTATTGAAGAGGGTGTCAAAGAGAATAAAAAGACAGCCTTCTCTCTCTCTCTTCTCCCCTCTCCTCTCTCCCTCCAGTTTTTTCTCTCCCTCTCCCTCCCTTTCCTCCTTCCTCTTTCTCTCATTTCCTCTCTGTCTTCTTCTTACTTTTTCCTCTTCTTCCTGTTTCCTGTTTTTCCCGTTTTTTCTTACTTCTGTTCTCTCCCTTTCTCTTTCTCTCTTTTCTTTTCCTCCCTCCTTTCTTCTGCTTAATCTCCCTATCTCTCCCTTTTCCCTCCCTGTCTCTAACCTCACTCATTTTCCCTTTTCCTTAGTTTTTCCATCTTTACCTCGTTCATCTCTCTCTCTCTCTCTCTCTCTCTCTCTCTCTCTCTCTCTCTCTCTCTCTCTCCAATTTTTCCTTCTTCTATCTACCTCTTTTACTTCCTTCTCTCCCCTTTCTCCCTTTCTTTTCCTACGCTCACTGCTAATAGGTCGGAGTGGAGGAAGATGGGAGGGGATTGTGCTGTGCTAAGATGTGACAGGTTGATGATGATGATGATGATGATGATGGAGTCGGGAATTGACCTTTTGTTGGAGGGAGTGTGACCTTATGGAACTTCACTACCCACCTAGTTTTGTCGTTGTGTTGCATCTAATATCACTCTTCACCTGACCTTATTTGCACTACCTTCATCTGACACCTTCGTCTGACACCAGTGACACTTATCTGACACACCTTTTCATCTTTTTCGACACGACTGATCCTTCATGTAGAGACAAAACTACCAACTTATTTATGCCCCCAGATGTGTCGTGTTTCATATAATGTTTTGTGTCACTTGATCTTATTTCCGTACCTTCATCTGACACCGTTTGACACTTATCTGACACACTTTTTCAATTATTTTTCGACACGACTGATTTTCCATGTACCTTACCACACTTCCTTTGAAACCGTTATGTGACACAGCTTCCTTTGGCTTATGTACTGTAACTTAGCTGAGGAATAGGACGGGGTGACATTCTCAGAGCTTTGTATATCCGATCTGAATTATCGTTAGCTCTCACAGTGATTATCTTTTCCTTTTAGCCTTCCAGTGTCATTATTTGGACTTCAGGCCTAAAACGTGATCTCAGCCTTAATGTGTGTATATGATTCTGTTTACTCTGTGTCAGTTGAGTTATTTCACGCAGGTTTAGACATTTTGTAGAGTAAATCTGAGGTGTGTTACAGTTTTAAGTTGGATTTTAATATTGTTGGTGAAAAAAACATCCAGAATGTGACTGAATCTGATTTTTAAGGATTAGACTGCAGAGGCTGACGAGACCCACGTTGCATCTCCCGGGAAATTTGTTTAGTAAAGGAATTCTTGGAGTGGATACAACAACAACAACGACAACTTCTACTACTATTACTTGTACTACTGCTGCTACTACTGCTACTATTACTACTACTATTACTACTCGTATTGTTGTTGTTGTTATTATTATTATCAGTAGTAGTAGTAGTAGTAGTAGTAGTAGCGATTGTTGTGTTTCTAATTTCAATGAAGATGAAATACAAATGTTAGACATCATAACGAGAATTTCTTACCAAGTCTGACCTGTGCCAAGAAAGAAATCATGCTAAACCTGAAAAATACCTGAGAAAAATAATAATAATCTGTGACCTAATAATTTCTGTGACCTAGTTTGCATGACCTCATCTTCACAATACAGTCTGGGGCAAGAATTTGGGGAGCATTATTAACTGCTTGATTTTACTGGAGAGGGATTCTTATGATTATTTTTTATTTTTTATTTTTTTGAATGCAAAGAAGAAGGAACCCAAGGCCAGAAGTCGCAAGATTATTCCCTAAAAAAAAAGAAAGGAAATAAAATAAAAGCAAAATTGGTCTGATAGTCCGTTCCCTATGGCCCTGAAGTCCTGCTCCTTGCCACACACCTTCACATGCCCCTACCTTGGCACTAATACCCTCCGTCCATACTGAATGCTAGGGTGTCTAAATCAGGGCTGGTGTGATGGTATTAGATTTATGACAAAGGGTCTTGGGGGAGATTAGCAAAGTTCTCTCTCTCTCTCTCTCTCTCTGCACCTTCTTGGTCTCCCACTTCACCCTCTTCCTTCATTTCTCCCTCTCCCGCTCCTCCTTAAGCCTCCTCGTAGCCTCTCTGCTCCGTGTAAGCTCGAGGAGAGATCAATAATTATCTGGGAGGAGGAGGAGGAGGAGGAGAAGGAGGAGGAGGAGGAGGAGGAGGAGAAAGAGGTGAAAGTAAAAAGGAAGAAGGTCCAGAACATGAAGAACACTGATTAGAGGAAGAGCTAGGGGGCAAAAGAGGAAGAGAAGGAAAGAGTTAAACAGAAGGAAGACTATTTGGAGGAGTAAAACGAGAGGGAAAGAGAACAACGTTTCGTCTAGACAGTTCAGTGGCATATTGATAGTGTAATTTAAGGTTATTTTGTGAGTTTTAGAGTGGCTGGGGAGCCGCCAAGAGTCATGCAGTGCTGAGTCCACCAGAGGCCGTACTGATGAATGTTTTCACTTGAAATTAAACGTAAGATTGTATGTTTCTTAATTTTCAGTTATACGTCTGAAAGAGAGAGAGAAAGAGAGTGAGAGAGAGAAGAGCAAAGAAAAGAGAAACCTGCTACACACACTCTTTTATACGGCACACTCTTTAGGCTCTATAAACATCGCCCGTAATCCACAGGTAAACCAATCATAAACTAACCTCCTAGACACAAAAATTTTCCACCTAATCAGTGTGTACGCCGGCACATTAATTAATAGGCGCCGGGTTCATTACGACCGCATCAGTGGAGGGTAGAAAAACGGGTAACGGGATAATCTGCCACAGTGGGCCAGAAAAAGGTGTCATCTTTTTTTGCCGCGTTTTGCGTTCTGAAACACGGGGGGGATGAGGAGTTTTGAGGCGCTTGACTGAGGAGCTTCTCTCTCTCTCTCTCTCTCTCTCTCTCTCTCTCTCTGTTACCCTTGCACTGCGGAAACAACGACGGTAGGATTGCATAACATCGGGAGTGCAATATCGCAAAACCACAAGCAAGCAACGCAAGCCTCCCTCACACCTCAACACCTCCTACCATCTAAACGACAAGTATTTGTAATTACGCACATGAACGACATATAATTACATTTAGCCTAATATCTGTCAATTTTTAAAACATTATTGCGTTATAGTAAAAAGATATATAGCGACTGAGAAACATCATTTACGTGGGAATAATATTTTTGGATATGAGAACAAAAATCCTTTGTTGAATATCTACATTGCTAAAGAGTATCTGTTAACTGAGACTGTTCAAAATTCAATGCCTACCAGGGCTGACATATTCCCCTTAAGCCCTTTCAAATAATGGTTAAGGGCCAGTTTCCTTGTCGGGGAAGGAAGCTCCCTAGCACCTTTTCCTATGTGATTTATTTTGCTTACTGAACCTTACTATCCTCCTCTGTGTTACAAAAATCCTTCTAATATCACCATACTCTTTATAAATAACGTACAAAACGATATTAACTTGACATCAAAAAATAAATCGCTAAGGAAATGGTGCTAGGGGACATCCTTGAGGGACTAGAATAAGGGTATATGTGTACTCCATTTATCACTCGTTATCTGGGGCTTGAAACATCAATACACTTCATTATAAATTGATTGGAGATAAAGATAATTTTGGTCAACAATTTTCTCAAACCCACATATTATTTGCCACTGCCCCCCTGATTCTGACCCCCCCCCCAAAAAAAAAAAAAAAAAAAATATATATATATATATATATAAATATATATATAAATATATTTATATATATATATATATATATATATATATATAAATTATATCCTACAGTAACTTGCCATAATATACAGGAGGAAAATGGGGTGTAACATGCAGCATAAATCACTTGAGAAGATGTGTTACGAAATATCCAAAGCCACAGAGGACACGATCCCTTGTTTAGATAATTCTCTCTTGATCCCAACTCCATGCTCTCTCTCTCTCTCTCTCTCTCTCTCTCTCTCTCTCTGCAGTATAGCCAGACCAAAGACACTCCTAAAACGTCACCCTTCCCTTTTATATACACTCTTCCCATGTCCAAAAAATGCATCAGAGCAGCTTTAAAAAAAAACGTTATATATTCTCATCGTGACAAAATATGAAGCAAAAAAAAAAAAAAAAAAAAAAAGTGTATTTGAAACAGGTGATGATGTCGAGAGGAAGGCTACAGCATCCTCCAGAGTCTTACTAAACTCAGTACTAACAAAATAAACACCTTGTGACGTGGCAAAACACTCTTCTTTAACTTATTTTAACAACACTAGCATAGCAGACTTCCCTGAGGCCAGAAACGAGCAAAAAAAAGCAAAATATCAGCTTGTTTTTTCCACACACACACACACACACACACACACACACACGCACGCGCGCACACACACACACACACACACACACACACACACACACACACACACACACACACACACACACACACACACACACACACACACACACACACACACACACACACACACACACACACACACACACACACACACACACACACACACACACACACACACACACACACACACACACACACACACACACACACACACACACACACACACACACACACACACACACACACACACACACACACACACACACACACACACACACACACACACACACACACACACACACACACACACACACACACACACACACACACACACACACACACACACACACACACACACACACACACACACACACACACACACACACACACACACACACACACACACACACACACACACACACACACACACACACACACACACACACACACACACACACACACACACACACACACACACACACACACACACACACACACACACACACACACACACACACACACACACACACACACACACACACACACACACACACACACACACACACACCTCAGAAATGAATAACTTTCTCTTGTTCCAGCTCTGCCCTACATCCCACAGCTGATTTCTTCCCCACTCTTGAAGGCTTGTGGCACGGAACAATAGACTCTGGCATATGGGATTCGAATCTTTTCCTGGGGGTCATGAGAGGATCACGGGCCATGTGCAGCAAGATAGAAAGATGTTGCTATCTGGGATTCTTTGCGGCGTTTATTGCAGATTTTAGCGCTGTTGGACTTCAGATCAAGATTTTTTTAATTAATTTATGAGCAGAAACGTATGTGCTGTTGCATGAAAAAATAAATAAATAAATATACGGCATGAAAATTCGTAATACCTTCGTTTTTACCTAGAACGCTTAACTTTAGCAAAACCTGGCGGACGAAGATTCTGGGGTAATCGAAACTCACTGAAACCAGTTTTGTTCAAAGCAGCTTCAGTTCGGGTGTCGGAGATTCGGTCAGCACGAGTCATTCCCGGGATGGGCCCGCAAGGTATCGCTTCACCACTCTCCACGCTCGTAAAATCGAGGCTCAGGCAACTTGACCCTCGAATTCCACTGGGAAATCAGACGTCTTCGAAAAATATATCAACAGTTGTAATATTTCTCTTGTGGTAAATCACTTGTTGTCGAGATATTTTTACATGAATTTAGTGCATCTATTAAAACTCTGGGGCAATCATTTTAAAATCATTTTTAGAAGTTTATAACACTATAAGTATTGAACTACACGATGCATCTGACTTATTCCTACATATCACATAACCAATAAGCTGTATTAAGTATTTAAACATTAATGGCAGTTCTCAGCATTGCGGCATACGCACGATAATATTAATTTGAAGAAATGTAATATACTGTGGATTTACCGCCGAGTTTGGTAAGAGCGGGTCGTTGGAGAGTGTTTGGTTGATGTGTTTACTGTCCAACGAACGAGACACTGAATTTCTGAAACTACTTGACGTCTGGCTTATACTGCACTGTACAAGTAGGTGATGATATGGTTGACGGTGTATAGTGTACGTGTGTATAGTGAGAAAAGCACAGGATGTAGTACTAATGCGAGGACAGTGAAGTGATAACAGTGTACATGGGTGGAAGGGGTGTAGAGTGTAATGGCGATGTTGTGATATTTCGAGTCGTATTCTAAATAACTTAGAAGATTTGAGATTGCCAGGGGTGGAGAGGTGTAGTTGTTTATTGGCCCGCCTCTCCACCGTCTTCCCTTGGTCTTCTAATATACAAAGTTGTTTCTCTTATTGATAATTTAGAGGGAAAATGAAAGTTGAAGGTTGTACTTCATATTTGTATGTTTAAATTTTACACATACAAAATATATTGTTAGTAAAATGTCAGTTATACATTACTTGCAAGGATGTAGCCATGTGAAAAGCAGTGTGTGTGTGTGTGTGTGTGTGTGTGTGTGTGTGTGTGTGTGTGTGTGTGTGCCCTGTCTCCGTTAATGATGGTGTGGGTGGGCGTCAGGAATGAAAGGAAGCTTGCCACCTCTTGCCCTAAGGTGTTGGGTGACTGATAAAGACGACGAGATGAAGGTAAACAAGGACAGGTGAGGGTGAGAAGGAGAGAGAGGATGGGAGACGAAAGGAAGGATTAAAGTGTGGCAAGATACAAGGCTATGAAAGAGAGGGAAGGAAAGAAATATTGACAGGTAAAGGAGTAATTATGACGGAAGGAGTGGGAAGGAACATACTCTTTTCTTGCAAGTGTTGGGGTGAATAAAAGTGACGAAATGAGGTAAACAGAACTAAACAGGGGCTGAGAAGGATAGAAAAAAAGCAGAATGAAGCTGGATGTAATATTATAACACGTAGGAAAGGATGTAAGAGGAAGTAATGAAGGAGAAAGAGAAAATACAGAAAAAACGAAGCAAAATGTGACACGATTCAGGGTTACAACAGAGAGAGATAGAAAGAATCCCGATAAATAAGGAAGTGGCAAAGAAAGGACTAGGAATATGGTAAAGTGTGGCAGGATCTAAAGCTCTAAAAGGATGGGAAGGGAAGAAATTTTGGTAGGCAGTGCGGAGATGAAGACGAAATGAGCTGAAAGGACTTGATACCTCGTCATAAGGCGTGAGGATGAATGATAAAGGCGAGGAGATGCTGGGGAGGTGTAGGGGATTGAAAAGGAAAGACAGTGAAGGGAAAAGGATGGAACAGAGCAAAATAAGGTGGAATACGAACCTGTAACAGAGAGGAAAGGTAAGAAATGGAAGTAGAGGAGGGAAAAGAGAGAAGGAAGGAGGAACAATGTAAACAGAAGCAAGATCTATGGCTGTGATAAGAAGGAAAGGAGAGAAGCATTGATACGTAAGACAGAGACGAAGATGAAAACACAAGAAATAAATCTGACATATTTCTCCTTAATTTCTTGTCTGCGGATGTCTAACTTTGCATTATATTTCGGTCAGCGTCAGAATCTTTAACTATGCTCGAGAGAAACGGAGGTCACTTGCGATATTAAAATTTATCTCATCGTTTTTTTCCCATAATAAAGAATGTGATTTTATCTAGCTTATGAGAGAGAGAGAGAGAGAGAGAGAGAGAGAGAGAGAGAGAGAGAGAGAGAGAGAGAGAGAGAGAGAGAGAGAATTATTTAGATCAGGTGAAAAAAATATTAGATAGGAAAATATTCTACCGTAGACTGCAATAAAAGTGTATGAGAAAGAGGTGTAAAACCAGAAAATGGAAAAAAAGAGGCAGTGGAAAGACATGAGGCAAGGACGTGAGAAGAAGACTGTAAAGGAAATGAAAGATATGAAAGAGGAAAGTGAGATATAGAGGAATGAGGAAAATATAGGAAGTAGGAAAAGGAGATGTGAAGCAAAGAAGTGAGGCAAAACTGGAGCAATGATATTAAAGCAAAGATATGGCAAATTAAAGTGAGATTGTAGTAGGTAGCCAGATTTTTAGTAGTAGACAGGTAAATTTTTAGTAGTAGACAGGTAAATTTTTAGTAGTAGACAGGTAATTTTTAGTAGTAGACAGGTAAATTTTTAGTAGTAGACAGGTAATTTTTAGTAGTAGACAGGTAAATTTTTAGTAGTAGATAAGTAAATTTTTAGGAATAGAGGAATATTAGGTATGAAATTTAGGTAGGGTTTTGAAAGTGCTCAGTTCTCACCTTCTCTGCCACCCATCCATTCCACCATCCACTCACTCCTTCCCCCATCCAACCACGCTTCCTTCCACTCCCTTATTCACCCAGTTCTCCTCTCATTCACTCCCCTCTCACCCACTCCTGCCACTCGTTTCCTCTCCAGCTCACTTCCCATCCAGCCACTTTCTTTCCTACCCACATCCACTCCCCTTCCCACCCTCTCTAGTTCACCCCTTCCCACCCATCAACTCCTTCATCCATTATCTTTCCAAGCTCCCTCCCACTCACACCCAATTCCACCCACACTCCCTCCCACACACTTTCCCTCCCTCTTTCACACCCTCCTCCTCCTCTCACCCACTAACTATCCCACCCATTTCCCATCCATCCACTCCCTCTCCTAGACATCCCCTTCCGCCTACTCCCCTTCCACCCTCTCTCATCCCCCTCTCCCTCTCCCTTTCCCATCCATTTCCCATCCACCCACTACCTGTCCTATACACATCCCCTTCCACCCACTCTACTCCCACCCACTCCCCGTCCCACCCACTCACGCCCCACTTCCCCAGCACGCGTACGGGGCTACAATGAAGCCTTGAGGTGCCTTGTGTGAAACCCTGGGAGCCCTAACGTGAATAATGTATGGCGCGCTAAGGCTTCTACATCGTGAATAACTTTACCTTCAGTGACGTGGAGTGGTGCATATACAAGGTCCTCGTGCCTGGAGTGGAGGTGAGGCAGAGGAGTGTATAATTTAGCGTGATGAAGGAATGCAATGATACTCTACTTTCACTTGGCCTATAATTGCCATTCCTTCATCTTGAACGTTGAGTTGCGACAAGAGATTTACATGATACTATGATTCTAGTCACACACACACACACACACACACACACACACACACACACACACACACACACACACACACACACACACACACACACACACACACACTCTTGCTTCGGGAACGTGGGTGTGAAAATAAATCACCGGATAAAAGTGGTTAAGTAACATATGACACTTTAGAAGGCAAGCTAATAGGTAGTGAGGGAGAAGATTGTAATATGCATAACTATGGTGGGATGAAGAATTACAATCAGTGAGGCGAAAAAGAGAGAAAGAGTGACAGGAAAACAGCAGGTGAGGTTTGAATATCTGAAGTCGCTTTTTAAGATGGCAAACAGAGCATAGGAAGTAATTTAAGTGATGCAACTATGACTATACTCCTTTTATTCTAACTTGGGCCAGATTTTCGTCCTTTTGCAGCTTATTTCACGTGGCTCAGTGGTAGAAGGTAATGCTATGGCTCTTCATACATTCCACAGCACTTCTTCGTGACTGGCATCGTATTCTAGTGTTAATCTATTGCTATACCTCAGGGCTGAAGATGGCTGGAGGGCAAATTTAAGCCAAGTTAGAGTAAAAAGAGTATAGGAGGTGCACGGGGAAGATGAGGGTGGAAGAGAGTACCTGAAGCTGCGACAGGTGTTATGAATGTAGAACGGTACGTAACTCCTTTCATTAGGTGACTTATTTTCTGTTTACTTCTTCCCATCTCAATACGATTTAATTAAATAAGGGAGAGACTTGGGGTTGTAATAAGGTTAATAAGACTTTTCAATCCGTCCTCTGTAAAATCTTATTCAAAAGTTAAATATATTCTTTAGATGATAGCAAAAATATAACAGAAAATTCATCATTTGGTATTAAAAAGATAAAATCATTACAGGATTGGCCTTGCATCTCAGGGTAATCTATGACCTGCCCGCCACAGTCTCAAAGGCCCAAGTTACGGATATGAGGACCATGGCTAAGCGTCTGTCTCTTTACCTTTACCCCTTACCCAGGAAAAATCATCAGTGCAGTCAGTGGAGAGAGAGAGAGAGAGAGAGAGAGAGAGAGAGAGTATAATTTTCATGATGATGTTGCCACCCTCGATGAATTTTAAATAAACGTGCACACACACACACACACACACACACACACACACACACACACACACACACACACACACACACACACACACACACACACACTCTCTGTCTCTCTCTCTGTCTCTCTATCTCTCTGTCTCTCTCTCTCTCTCTCTCTCTCTCTCTCTCTCTCTCACACACACACACATTGATAATTCACGTCTCGCTCATATAGAACCTATTAAGCTGGGTGGGCGTGGACGAGTGACGTCAATATGTGGGCGTGGGCGGGCGGTCAGTGAGTTTGCGTGTGTGTGTGTGTGTGTGTGTGTGTGTGTGTGTGTGTGTGTGTGTGTGTGTGTGAGTAGGCAGGTGATGACGTCATTGTGTGGATGGTGACGTCAGATAGAGGTAGTGACGTCAGCGAGCTTCACATATTGCTAGAATTATTTCCTTAAATTCTCCTGTAATGGCAAGAGAGGGACAAAAAGACAGATAGATAGACAGACAGACAGATGGATAGATAGAAAGACAGACAGACAGATGGATAGATAGACAGATAGATGGGTGAAAGATAGACGGATAGATAAGAAAGACAGGTAAAAGGATTAAAAAAAATAGGTAGGTAGATAGAAATATGAAACGATACAGACAGACAGACAGACTTAGAGCTGGATAAACAGAGAGAGAAGAGAGAGAGAGAGAGAGAGAGAGAGAGAGAGAGAGAGAGAGAGAGAGAGAGGCCACTGAATTACTCTTCCAGCCACCGTGATTTTTTGTAAAGTCCTTCGCCCCTTCGAATTCTTCTTGCATTTTTCTCTTGCTGCTTCCAGACGGTTTATTTTATGTCCAGAAGTGAGTTTAAGAATTAGGGAACTTATTTTTAGCCCCCATTGACTCCTTTACTACGAGAAAAGCCCCTAAAGATGAAAATAAAGATGGTCCGGTAGTGGCTTTACTGAAACGAAAAAAAGTAATACCACAGGACTGAAGGGAAATATATAGTACGTGATATTATTTCTGGGCTTCGGGATATTATGCTCTTCCCCTTTTATTAGGTATTACATCCGCGCGCGCAACACGAGGGGGTTACGTGTTGCTTCCGGTTTGCTTGTCTGTCTGTCTGTCTATGTGTATGTATGTGCTTTTCTAGTTTGCTTGTCTGCCTGTCTTTCTGTCTGTCTGTCTATCTGTCTGTATATATGTGTGTATGTGCTTTTCTAGTTTGCTTGTCTGTCTGTCTGTCCTACTGTCTGTCTGTCCTACTGTCTGTCTGTCTATCTGTCTGTCTTTTTCCAGTTTGCTTGTCTGTCTAGCTGTCCTTCTGTCAGTCTGTCTGTTAGGAAGGTTACTGAAAAGCTAGTCAATGGCATTATACCAAAGTTGGGATAATACCAATGTACAATGAACATAGGAGCCACAAGTGATTAAATTTTGGGCCGAAAAAGACGTAGGTTACAAGTCAAGTGCGCGGGCAGCTCAATTTTTATCTGATTTAACCAAACTTGGCGGAATTTTTTGAGAAATTTTATAAGTACAGGTAATTTAGTTTTGATAAGGTGAAGGTCAGGGTAAGGTCATGAGTTCAACTCTTTTTTTTTTTTCTTTTTTTTTTCTTTTTTTTTTTTAATTCGATTCGGACCGTTCTTGGGATAGGGAACTGATATTAGTCGCGGATGAAGTGATTGCATTTTGAAAACTATAGGTCAAAGGTCACAGGTCAGAGGGTTAGGTTACAGGTCAGAGGTCAAGGTCGCAGGTCAGGTCAAGATCAGAGGTCAAGGTCACAGGGCAGAGGTCAAGGTCAGAGGTCAAGGTCACAGGGCAGAGGTCAAGGTCAGATGTCAGAGGTCAAGGTCACATGTCAAGGTCACAGGTCAGGGTCAGAGGTCAAGGTCACAGGTCAGAGGTCACAGGCCACAGGTAAAGGTCACAGTTCAGAGGTCAAGGTCACAGGGCAAGGTCAACTTATTTGTTTATCTACTTTGAACTGAACGCGATGGAAGGGTTAGGGATCAGGCAAGGATAATGTAGAGTCTGACCATAATAAAGTGGTGAATGAATGAATACCCTGTAACAGCAGATTTTTTATTTTTATTTTTTTTTTCAGTGCATAAAAGGGGGATTTGCAGTAAAATAAGTCTTGAAGAGAACCCAAGTCCGTAGGAAAGCTGGGTTAAGGAAAAATATGAAGAAAAAAATTGAAGATGTAGAGCCCACAGAGATAAACTAAGTCGACCCCATATGACCTTGAACCTTGACCCGTTGACCCAGCTGGCCTAATCAGTTCATCATCACCCCATACTGCATCACTGACAAAAGTTTGGTGGAAATCCGTCCATGGGTTCAGGAGATATTGAGCCCAGAGTAGTGTTTCAGACCCACCCACACACGCACGGACGAACAGACCAATCACTTAAAGCCTCCTCAACCATATGTGGGCTGACAAATGAGGATATAAATGAGCGTTGTGGTGTGGATGTGGATGTGATAAGAAGCGTTAGGAGGAACACACTGAGGTGGTTTGGCCATGTGGAGAGGATGGAGGGTGAGAGACTGACGAGGAGAGTGTATGTGAGTAAGGTGGAGGGGGGGGAGAGGGAGGGGGAGGCCGAGGATGAGATGGAGGGATGGAGTGGAGAGGTATATGAGAGAGGGAGGGGGGGGGGTGAGTTGGGAGCAAGGCAGTGAAATAGAGGGGTACAGGGCGACGTGGAGGCGATTTGTTTGTGGCCACCCCGTACGGGATTGGGGCGTCTGGCAATAGATAGATAGATAGATATTACCATGGATATACTGCCCCTTCCAGTGAAATTTTGAGGCGAATTAGTGTTGGAGTGCTTTCAGGAGTGTGTATAATCAGGATAGGCAGGTGAGACAGTTTCGTTTCTTGCCAACGAAATCAACAGAAAAATGTTAGTCGTATGAAGAATTTTTAAGCAGAGTAATTTACCTATAACAAAAAAAAAAAAAAAAAAAAAAAAAGGTATGCAGTTGTCGTATCCCTCATGTTATATCTTGAAGGACATGTATATACTGTAGAGAGACTACTAGAGTCCTTGTAGAAAGCATAGAAGTCCCTAGAAGAACTTAAGGTATGAAGTAACAAAGTTCATATAAGCATAGAGGTGAGTTGAAGAAGGTGAGGAGGATAATGTTAGGTAATTTTCACTTGGATAGAAAAGAAAATATAAGTAAACAGACAACATCAGTCAAAAAGCAAAAATATAAATCGACCGGTCATTATTTTTCACAGGATAGATTACATAAAGAAATATTGATGAGAGAAGAGAGTGCTTGCCTAGAAATGGAGTGAGGGAGAAAAGACGGACTGAGAAAAGGATGGAGTCGTGATAGTCGTGTATGTGCCAGGCTGGGATGAAAAGGACTGACAACAAACAGATCAGGGTAGTGACACGTGGCAGAGGTGTATGACTTGCAGTGGACGAAGACTAAAGGTGATGTTGGTGAAAGAAGGTGCAAAGATTATTTTCTGACACGTAGATGGAAAATGAAATGAAAAAGGCTGCATCCGTCTGAGGACAAAACAGAAGGCTTGAAGACTTGAAAGGGGGAGGGAGAGATGTAGTTAGAGAGTGGAGAATGTGATAGAAAGATTATGGAAGTGGTGGACTGGAGAACAGAGAGAGGGAAAGACAGGAAATAGATGAAACAGTGAGGTATAGGTATTGATAACCCCAAACCTGACATAAAAGAGTAGGTGGGGGAGAGAGAGAGAGGGCAGAAAAACTGGAAGGGTGAATGAGGGTGAGCAGGAATGAGATACATGTTACATATGAGAAGAGAAGGGGGAGGGAGAGAGAGAGTACGAGGCCATGTGTACCGTATGCAGAGAGAGAGAGAGAGAGAGAGAGAGAGAGAGAGAGACGTATAGGAAATTGGATTATGAAGGAAGGAAGTAAATTATGTAATGAGCTTTTAAGGATGGGCTCAGTCATGATCAATATATGGAGTGATGGGAAGGAGAGGGTGTGGTACGGAGGTGAGGGCGTAGTGTGGGGGTTAGGGTGAGGTGTGGAGGTGGGGTGTGGTGTGGGGATAAATATAGTGTCGGGGTGTGGGTGTGGTGTGGGGGTGAGGGTATGGTGTGAGAGTGAGAGTGTCAGTTGAAGGTGACTGTGTGATGTGAGGATAAGGGTGTGAAGGTGAGGATGAGAGTATGAAGATGGTGTGTAGTGTGGAAAATCGTGATGTGGAATGAATAAAATAAGGGAAAAACAAAACAAATAAAGAGATAATTAACCTGTGCAAAAGGAGAATCAGATCCCATACCAAAACAGAATCATCTTGGGACAGGAAGGACAACAGAAAAAAAAAAAAAAACTATATATTAAGGCGAATCTTGGGACTAGGGATTCTAAGCCCATTTTAGCGAGAAGTCTCCATTGTTAAAAGAAAAAAAAGTTAGCAGTAATTACAATAGAAGAAAATAGAATCTCTTTGCTGTCCTGATAAACGACTCAGCCCTTGTCCAGACTGAGACCTGCTCTTGGACTGCGCTTCACCTTTTTTTAAACCATCGATTTATGGGTTGATGCAGGAAACCGCGCGGAAATTACCGATGCATTCCGCGTTATGTAAAACCGCTGGAAACAATTAAGGATCAAACCACCCCTTTCAGAAAATTTCAATCGACCTGGAATTGAAACGGACCCACCTGTGACCCAATTGCGACCATCCCGTAAAGTTTTAATCGAAATTTTCTTTCCAGTTTCGGCTACACACACACACACACACACACACACACACACACACACACACACACACACACACACACACACACACACACACACACTCCAATCCCACAACTACCCACTCGATGTAAGTCTTCATTCAGTTGCTAATACATTGATATAGTGACAATAAACTGCAATCCTTCTATGATGCTGAGTGATAACCATGTAACTAAACGGTGCCTTGTGGTCCAGTGG
Organism: Coenobita brevimanus; assembly: GCF_032717465.1. Lineage (NCBI taxonomy): Eukaryota > Metazoa > Arthropoda > Malacostraca > Decapoda > Coenobitidae > Coenobita > Coenobita brevimanus. The sequence goes on from NC_137054.1 coordinate 69,227,726, forward strand.
GTTAGGGCGACTGAATGGGGTCCGTAAGGGTGGACATCCAAGGAATGGTTTGGGTTTACTGTTCACGTACACTCACTCAATGCCCATCAATTTCCCTTCAATGCCGAGTAGCGTAGCCCCAAGGTAGCCAGGTATAATGATGCTAATGAGGTGGTTAATGAAATGAAGGGAGTCGGAGATAAGGAGATAGGAAGATAACAGTACAAGCCGGAAAATGAGATAGGAACGGGAGCACAAAGACAGATGAACATAATACATATAGAGGTAGAAGGTCAATAGGCAGAAAGAAAATGGCTTGCTAGGGAAGAATAAAATAACAGTATGTACAGAGATAGATGAATAGGACAGGTGTAGATAGACAGATAGATAGACAGATGGATAGATAGATGAACAAAGATGTAGTGTTAAACTGGCTGATAAAGATAGCACGCATGGAGATAGAGATAGATAGATAGATAGAGAGAGAGAGAGAGAGAGAGAGAGAGAGATCAAAGAAGCAGTGGATGAGGATTTTCTGGAACTGAAGCCGGAAGTAAGGATGCGAACAGAGGCTGAAAAACAAACACAAATAAGTAAGATAAATAAATAAATAAAGCACAATAAACACGAGAAAGGAGACGGAAAAATAAAGGAGGAAATTGGCAGCAAAAAAAAAAAATGGTGAGGAAGAAGGTTGAAATAAGAATAAAAGAAAGAAAAAAAAAGAGGAAAAAGGTGAGAGGGTGAAGAGGGAATGGAAGTGTAGGACAGAGTTTTGGGAAAATGGGAGAAAAAGGAAGGAAAAATAAGGTATAAGTAAGGAAAACAGGATGTAAAGGGGGAACTAGGAGTAGGAATAGAAGGAAGAGAGAGAGAGAGAGAGAGAGAGAGAGAGAGAGAGAGAGAGAGAATGTAAGAGAGAAAAACAGGAAGGACAAAACAGTAAAGAAAAATAAAAAAAATAAAGAATGAGGTCCAGTAAAATGAAACGAAAATTCAATGAAAATAGAAGAAACGCCAAAAATAAATCGAAAAGGAGAATGATTTAAGAGTTAGTGAGAAAAATGGGAGTATATGATTTTAAAGACCACAAATCCTGGGTTCGGGTGAGTTATTTTGGCTCGTATTCTCGATTTTTGAGGATGCTCCCTAACACCTCTTCCTTAGCGATTTATTCTTGGATATGACTGGGTAGTATCCTTTTTTCTATGTTATTTATGGTGTGTATGGCGATGTTGGAAGGATTTATGTCACACAGAAGAGCGCAGTAAGGTGTAATCAGCAAAATAAATCGCTTAGGAAAAGGTGTTAGGGAGCTTCCTCAACTGACGAGAGTATGGGCTATAGACAGAAAACAAGAATTATTCAAAACAGAAAAATATCAATGAACAGTGAGAGAGTAAGGTAGAAAGTGAAGAAGTAGGAAATGTGAGAGAATTATAAAGAAATGAGAGAGAGAGAGAGAGAGAGAGAGAGAGAGGAATAATATGAAGAGTGAGGAGGCGAGGGAGAAACAGGAAGAAGAAGTGAATAACCGAAGTGATAGAATGAAGGAGAAACCGAGGTAAAGACAGGAAGGAGGATATGAAGGAAGCGAAGAAGCACAGGGAAGACAAAAGACAAAGAGTGAGGAAAATGACGTAAAGAAAAGACGCAGAAAGTATTTACGAAACAGGAAGAAGAGATGCAAGGCTGAGGGAATAATGAGGCAAGGATTGGAACCAGGAAATATGAGGGAAAAAATAAGATAAATGATGGTGATAAACAGGAAACAGGAAGCCAGGCAGAAAGAGGAAGGAAAAATACTCGAAAGAAGGAGTAAAAACATGAAACCAGCAAAGAAATACGAAAAAAAGGAAGAAAGGAGGAAGCAGAAACAGGAAAAGAACGACCTGAAAGATGTGGAGAAGCGAGGAGCAGAAACCGCGAAAAAAAAAAAACTAGAATCATGTGGAAAAACAGGAAAGGGAGACAGGAAAGAAAGCAAATTAAATAGAAAGGGAGGAAGAAGAAACAGGAAAAGAGAATACTGGAAACAAGACGTATGATTTAAGAAGAAGCAAGAAAAATGTGTGTATATAATACGTGAGAGCCATAACCAAAATCCCGCACCCCCTCAACCCAACACCTAACACAGAAGCCGCGTTATTTACCTCAGGACCCACTACATCCAGCCACTGACGTCACTCCAGCCAGCCCTGACGTCACACAGGAAGGCGGGGCGGGAAGGACAGCATGCACGGGCGAGGGGAGAGAGGAGGGGAAGGGATGAGGAGGGATAGGATGCGAGGAGGAAGGGGAAGGGATGAGAGGAGGATGGGGAACGGGAGCATGCACGGGCGAGAGGAGAGGAAACAAAGGAGAGACGAGGTGGGGTGTGACAAGGAGAGGGGTATGAGGACCTAGAGGGGGGAAGGGATAAAGGGAGGGAGGGGAGGGGTGAGAGTAGGGAGGGGAAGGAAAGGGGCGAGGAGAGGGAGGTGAATTGGCTAGAGGAGGGAGGTAAAGAGGTGAGGAGAGAGAAGGAAAGCGGTGAGGGCAGGAAGGGAAAGAATAAGTGGAGGGAGGGGAAGGGTGGGGGTGTATGGTAATTATTCCTCCGGGATCCAGACTCCCAGAATTTTTTTAAAACGCACATTTTGTAAATCGTTTTTTCATGCTGAATGCAACGGGAATCCATTGTAACAGAATTACGACCCTTTTTCATTAAGAATAATACCATCCCCAAAGGTGGACAGTGCTTAAAAAAAAAACAGTGGGGTAATATAGGCTTTAAAACAGCATGCAGTTACTTGAAAATAGACACCTGAAGAATAGAAACGTGTTATTTACTATACTTTGTTCACTTTAACCTGGCCTTAAACTTTCATCTCTTCATCTTGATTGCTGAGCTGTAGCAATGGATGAGCACTGGAATCACGAAGAGGTTCTATGGAAAGGATGCAGAGCCGTAGCATTGTCTTACTTGGTCACTGAGCTACGGAAATAAGCTGCCAAAGGATGAAGAAATAGGCTAAGTTGAGGTAAATGACTAGAGAAAGATTTAATGCACTATATCCTTAACGTGACCTTAATCTGCTCGTCATTAACTTATCCTTCGATTTTAACCACGACAACTGAAAATATCATTATCCCAAAGTTTTCATGACAAATACTGGAATCAACTTAAAAGCTGCTACAAAAACAGAATGCTATTTTTCTTTATGCTGCGTTTTAGTGGAATATTAGCAGGTATTTTCCTTCACCTTGGGGGGTTACGTGGGTGAGAAGGAGGTGTGGGGAGGTGGGGTGTGGGGAGGGCAGTGACGAAGTGGGGCAGGGAGGGCTAAATTGAGACAGCGGTGGGAGAGGTTGGACTGTGTTGCGAGGGGAGGATGAGGAATAGGGTGGGGGAGCTTTCCTACTGGAGGGGGGAGGGGGAGGAAGAAAAATCAGTCAAAGGGATGATAGGGCTGGAGGGGAGTGAAATTAAGGGGATTATGGGTGGGGAGGGATGGAGGGAAAAGAGTGAGGTAGGGAGGGTAGAAGGCGAGGGGACACTTGCCTATTTCCACGAGGGGGACAATACGAAGGGAGGGGGAGTGAGTGAGAGGGTGAGATATGACGGGAAAGGGTAAGATGGGAAGGGGAACAGTGGATGGGAGTGAGAAGAGAAGTTGGGGGTGTTTTGTCTTTCCTCGAAGGGGTTGGGGGGGACAACACGAAGGCAAAAAAGGGAAGAGTGGAGTGTACAGGATGTGCGGGGGATGGGGAGGGTAACAGCCGTTAGAAGAAGACGGGGAGTGTGGATGGGGAGGTGGGAAATCAAAGAGTTTCGAGAGTTTGGTAAGGAGGAGCGACATGCGAGGAAGACTGAGAGGGAGAGGATTGTGGGCTGGAAAGGATTGGAATAGAGGAGAAGTATGCAGGGAGGAATGGGGGGGGGGTGATGAAATGGTATAAGGAAGGGGAATTCAGGGAGGAGAGTGGGGAGGGGATGATAAGGGGGAGGAGTGTGCTGGGAGGGAGTGATACAGAGGAGAAATGTGCAAGGAAGAAATGATAAGGGGGAGGAGTGTGCAGGGAGGAGTAGGAGGATGGGGGATGAGAAGGAATGGTAAGGGGGCGAGAAGCACTGTAAGGAATGAAGAGTGAGAGGAAGGGGGGGAGATGGGGGATGGGGGAAGGAGGGAAAGTGAGAGGGGTGTGACGGGACATGATGGGGGGGGGAGGAAGTGTGGGGCGTCTTTCCTACTGCCGGTGGAGGAGGAGGAGGAGGGGGGGAGGGAGGGGAAAGGAGAGGGAGAACTGAGGCCTTGAGCTATTGTCGTCACCCCCACCTCCCCCCCACCCCTCTTGGATTGTGGAACTTGTCTCTGCGGCCCAGCGGCGGGGGAGGGGGGTCAGTGAGGCGGATCCAGGAGGTGGGGGAAAGCTGAAGGAGTTTATTTTCCTCTTTGAATAATTTCCACTGATGGTTTACGCTTATCACCTTCCTAACCACTGATTGTTGTTGTTTTTGTCCTGTTATTGCTGTTGGATTTATTGGTATTGTAGTTTCTTGTGGTTATATTTCTTGTTGCTTACTCCATTTTCTTGTTCTCATTTGTAACTATCCGCCGAAAAATTGGAGAACTGTCAAAAGCTGTCAGTTCGTGTCTGTCTGTAAATTATCCGTCCATTTCAACTCTAGTGTGTAATTAGAGAGAGAGAGAGAGAGAGAGAGAGAGAGCGCGCTTCTGGGTTTATCAAGTGTCTGTCTTACCGTGTTTGTGTTTACCTTGACTCTGAATATTGCTGTTTGTACTTCGTCCGCCTTTGATTGTGAGCGTTTGCACGTATCTGATTATGTAAGGGAGACTCGAGCTTACGACCCTTGGCACAGTGTACCTGATTTACACGTGTTATGACCTGATTTACACGTGATATTACCTGATTTACACGTGATATGATCTGATTTACACGTGATAACACCTGATTTACACGTGATGACACCTGATTTACACGGGGTAGCACCTGATTTACACGTGATAACACCTGAATTACACGTGATAATACCCGATTTACACGTGATATTACCTGATTTACACGTGATACCACCTGATTTACACGTGATATTACCTGATTTGCACGTGATATTACCTGATGTGCCAGAGGAAGTCTTGTATGGCTAAATACTTCCTTCTTTACCTGGTGGCATTACTGGACATCACATCCTGTTAGCAATTACCTTTGACAATGCAGACCTCAAAGCTCTTCTCTTCATAATCAGTAATAACCTCTCCCACGTTGCACCCTATTCGTCATCTCATCTCCCTCAGCTTCTTCCTCCACCTCCTTCTCGGCCTTCCTCTCCTCCTCCTGTGCACCACATCATTAAACATTCTTTATCATGTAGTCAAAACCAAACATTAATGGTACTCCTGCCATTCTATAAATTTCTTCAAAGCCAGGAAGAAGAGTTTTAAAAGTATGTAGTGTTTTGAAATTCTGTACTCTGCGTCCCATTTCAGTAACAGTGTATTCTGTTATGTCCAAATGACGTAAAATAATATGGCATTAGCTAGAATATTTAGCTTCTCAGAATTACCAGATATATTAGAGACATACGGAAAATATTGCTTACACTCAGTACCGTCGAACATAATAGTCTCAGTAGGTCTTCTATTACCTGTACTCCTCAATCATGTCTCTCTTTTTCCTTCTCGTCCCCCCTCGTCTCTCTCTCTCTCTCTCTCTCTCTCTCTCTCTCTCTCAGACAACAAGATCATGTTCCCTGTCCCCTTTCTCACTCCCTCACCCTTCCTCCCTGACCCACACTGTATTTCTTGTGCCATCCTCGCCTCGTGCCTTCATCAACCTCAATTTCCTGAAAGTCTCCTGCATCTTTTTATTTTTTTTCTTATTTTTTCCTGCCGTCTGAGTGCTTTTCCTGCCAGCGCTGGGGTGGTGAAGGACGGCATTTAGCGATGGAGTTGCCAAAAGTCGTCAGGTCTGTGAAAATTGCTTGTTAATTCGTTCAGTAAGATCATGTTATTATTTTATTCATGCTGGTGTTACGGGATTTTACTGAGTTTAGGGATTGAGTTTAACCCTCTCAGTTCACGTTTCCTTTATTGTTGTATTGAATCTAACACCATAAGATTAGATATTTTTTGAGATTGAGTCATAGAAGCTGGTAGTTATCATTGCCACCATTAACCGTCGTAGGGTAGGGATAACTCTAGTACATTGTTCCAACCAACGCAAGACAGCTTTATACAGCCGAGAGTGAGTCGCAGAAGATTATAAAGTAAAGCAACATCTAAACCTCCAAAACTCGAAAAAACAAAAGAAACGTCATTGGCTTCAAATGGGTTAGTCTTCTCCCGCCTTTGCGTATTCCCCATTTTAATTTCTACCCTTATTCCCCATTGTAATTTCTCCCCATGACTATTTTTTTCTGCAGTATTGGGGTAAATCGCTTCTCTCCAATTGCGTATTTTACACCGTGTACGGGAAGAACGGCGGATGTCATGCTTCACACTGTGCGATTGTGGATGTCAAAGATCATGAACAGTTCTTATCCGATCTTAACCCAGGCTTCATCGCTACATCAGGTGTCTGTCTCTCCACGTAACTCATGCCCACTTCCATATTCAATTAATTAACACTCTCAGGCTCCTGTGGTCAGTCTCAGCTGAAAACAGTCCTCTGACGTTACCAGAATATTGAGTACTAGAGTTGTCCCGTCTGTGAGAGGTTTTCTGGTGCATATAAACATTCGGGCTCTTATGAATCACCCTCACCTTCGTAAAATCGTCTGAGATGTTTCCCTTAAGGTGAGTGAATCGTCTGCAGGTGACTCTTTAACCCTTTTATTTCCCTGTTATACTCGTAGTTGTTCTTATTATTGCTTCCTTAAGCCGATTTTATGAAGGATTTGAAAGGATTTCTTCAGGTTATTTATAGTCTTAAGTAATCCCTTCATATTTATAAATCCTTCCTAAGATGGATTAAATTGTCTAGAGAAAGAAAGTAAATTAAGAAAATATTTAGACTGAAGGGTATACAGTGGAAGACTTAATTACTGTGGAAGACTTAATTGCAGTGGAAGACTACGGTGGAAGACTTAATTACTGTGGAAGACTTAATTGCAGTGGAAGACTTAATTACAGTGGAAGACTTAATTACAGTGGAAGACTTAATTACAGTGGAAGACTACGGTGGAAGACTTAATTACTGTGGAAGACTTAATTACTGTGGAAGACTTAATTACAGTGGAAGACTACGGTGGAAGACGTAATTACAGTGGAAGACTTAATTACAGTGGAAGACTTAATTACAGTGGAAGACTTAATTACTGTGGAAGACTTAATTACTGTGGAAGACTTAATTACAGTGGAAGACTTAATTACTGTGGAAGACTTAATTACTGTGGAAGACTTAATTACAGTGGAAGACTTAATTACTGTGGAAGACTTAATTACTGTGGAAGACTTAATTACAGTGGAAGACTACGGTGGAAGACGTAATTACAGTGGAAGACTTAATTACAGTGGAAGACTTAATTACAGTGGAAGACTTAATTACTGTGGAAGACCTAATTACAGTGGAAGACTACGGTGGAAGAGTTAATTACAGTGGAAGAGTTAATTACAGTGGAAGAGTTAATTACAGTGGAAGAGTTAATTACAGTGGAAGAGTTAATTACAGTGGAAGACTTAATTACAGTGGAAGACTTGATAATTACTAATTCTAACTTACAATTGAATAAACTTCGGAGGTAAAATTTATAAAAATAATCTGCTGCCACTGATAAGGTAAACTGAGACTTTTTTTGAACTAATAATTTTCTCTCACTCTCTCTCTCTCTCTCTAACTGTGTGTGTGTGTGTGTGTGTGTGTCCTTCAGCGCGTCCAACAATCAATCAGTCTATGCAGTGTCCATCTCTTTCTCTCTTTCTCTCTCTCTCTCTCTCTCTCTCTCTCTCTAACAAGTCAAGCATCTAGAAACACACTAATTATAAGGGCAAATCAATTTCACTCTTTTTACCTCTCTTTCCCTTTCTCCCCTTCTCCCTCCCCCTCCCCAACCTCCCTCTCCCCTCCCCCTCTCCCCAGTGGTTAATGACGGGTTGGCGGGGAGACTAGCGTAACAAGAAACTACAGTGGGGAGGCAACTCAATACCCCTCAATAACAAGGCGGGGAGAGAGAGAGAGAGAGGGAGAGAGAGAGAGAGAGAGAGAGAGAGAGAGAGAGAGAGAGAGGGAGAGAGTGTGCCTTTTCTGTAAATTTCTTTTATTTTAGACCCATAGGAAGCGAAGTATCCATAGTCTGTTTTTGAGTGTGTGTGTGTGTGTTTGTGTGTGTGTGTGTGTGTGTGTGTGTGTGTGTGTGTGTGTGTGTGTGTGTGTGTGTGAGAGAAAGAGAGAGAGAGAGAGAGAGAGAGAGAGAGAGAGAGAGAGAGGAGAGTGGGCTCAAGATTCTACCAACGAAATCATGCATACAATTACAATAATATGTTTTTAATTCTATCCATGCTACCACAAGTTTAATATATTCAACTTAGTAAACGCATCTGAGGTTGTTTAAAACGTCAATAAAGGAAGGAAGTATGGGAAGAAAGACACGATACTCCTTTTACTCTAACTTGGCCTAAAACTACCGTCTCTCCGTCATGAATGCAGAGTTTTCGTAGTAGTTTCTCACTGGAATATGGTGCTAGTCACGAAGTAGTGCTATGGAAAGGTTGTAGGGCCGCAGCATTAACTCTGCCACTGAGTTACGTGAAATAAGCTGTAGAGGGACGAAAATCTGGGCCAGGTTAATGTGAAAGAGGTATAGATTTTTTTTCCCTTCTCCCCTTTGCAAAGTGCAGGACTAAAAGAGGATGATGAAACGGAAGCTATACGTCGGTGTTAACTTTTTCAGGAGGCTGATTTTGTTGCTATGTCCTTGTTGCTGTCAGGGAATTTAAAATAACTCAGGAAATACTTTTTGAACTGGAGGTGAGAGGAGTGAACGTCGGGGGGTAGGGTTGCGGGAGGCAGACCAAGAGAAACCTGAGACGAGGTCATGGAGTGTGGCCTCAAGGATATGGGACAGAACAGGGAGGCTGCCAGACATAGAGCAGCGTGGAGAGCCGCCATTAGGTGACCAAGGCCGACGCATGCACCTATAAACGATACATAGACGGTACATGAAGGGTTAAGTAAAGTGCAACTCCTTCTTTACGAGGGACTTCGAAAAAAATACCACATTGATTAGCCTGGCAGACGCAAGAATGAGATGAACTGAAGCGGTTGAGCATGTTAGTTAGGAAGAGATGATTTGATAGACTCTGTAGACAAAATTCGTACTACTACTACTACTACTACTACTACTACTACTACTACTACTACTACTAATAATAATAGAGAGTAAAGATCCGGAGACGCATGCCTCTGTCTCAAAAAGGGACAGTGATTGACCAGGAGAGAATAAAATGAGAATGAGGTGGATGGGAGGAGGAGGAGAGGGAAGCCGAGAATGAGATGGCAGTATGACACACTAAGCAGGCGCGGGTGATGTGTTGTGAGGAAAAGGATTCGTCACTGAGTAGGGACAGAAGCACCAGGAGGTCGATATGTCAAGGCAGCCCCTCACAAGACGCAGCGCCAGACAAAAGACAGAAAAAGGAACTAGGAAGGAAAAGAAAGGGAGCCACTTCCTCATAAAAGTAGGATTTAGTCTCTCGAAATAAATTTGGAAAAGTATCAGAAAAAAGTAAGTTGACTATTGGAATGACTGTGAGAGAGAGACAGAAAAAGCAAGTGTATGACAGAAAGAGAGAGAGAAAAAAAAATCTCTTTTCTCTCTCTCTCTCTCTCTCTCTCATCATCCAGTCTCCACGCTAACGAAGGCGATAACAAAGACGACGACGATGATAATGATGATAATGGTGATGATAATAATGATGATGATGATGATAATGATGTGCCTGAGGATATCACAGAAAAACAGAAAAAAACAGCTATGGAAAAGAACAAGCTTGAGCAAACACAGGAATATAAACACAGAATGGCACAAACATGTCTCTCGTACTTCCCCTGCTCGCGTATCACATGAAATAATTAAAGAAGTAGAATAGAGAGAAACATGAAAGTAAAGCAATATGAGAGAGGAAATATGAAACTGAGAAAAGAGGGTATGTTAGAGAGAGAGAGAGAGAGAGATACACACACACACACACACACACACACACACACACACACACAGAACAGGATCCCCCCTTTTCTTTCCTTTCTTCCTTCCTTTTAATGTCTGGGAGAGAACTAGAAAAAACCCTCAGATAATTTTGTTCCCTTGTAATCCCTGGGGTGATGGAGGAAAAAGGAAAAAAAAAGAATTCCACACAGGCGTTCCCTCTGCTCCATAAAAGGTGACTGAAAGGGATGTGGATGGAGGGATGGAATTTCAGGCAGGGATGTGGCGACCTTACCCCATTTTAGGACACAGAGGGGATGCGTGGAGGAGTGTATTTCGGGTTCCCTTTCTCCTTTGATTCATGTCCCCAGTGAGACCAAATGCTCACTTATGCATCTCCCTACGACAATTCGAGTCATAAGGATTTTTTCTTTTTAATGCAGGGAAGAAGAAACCATTGGCCAAAATCCAGAAGATTGTTCTCTCCACGAAAAAAGAATAACAATACAAAATAGAGCCAAACTCAAGATCCATTCATTTCGAGATGCCTGGACACACTGCGTTTGAAAGAATGGAGGTCATAGGCAGTAGGAAATATGGACAGAGGAAGACAGTTCCAGAGTTGACCTGTTACATACATGAAAGACTGGTAGTAACGGATAACTCTTGCAATACAGAGTTGGATTAAAAAGGGACGAGAGTTTATTGCCCAAAACACATCAGTAGGAAGTAACTGCAGGTCAGATCAAGACACAAAGGTTACCAGTTTCAAAAATAGGGTAGTGAGATCCATTCTGCAATATGACGGAGCGGAAAGTAATGGGAAAGAAGGAATTAAAGGAGAGAACTAGCTAGATGTGGAAAAGAGCAAGGACCACACTAAAGATACATGAGGACTGACGCGCATTGAGTCATTCACCCTTTTTCTATCTTCCTTTTCTCCTCGACGTGACGTGGCCGCCCCCGCTTAATAAGAGAAGACACGGGAGCCTAAGGGCGGACTGTAACCTGGCTAATGTAATCACCTCCTGTCTCGCCCAATCCCTTCAGGAGCCCACTGTCTGGTTTGTTTTCACGTCGGATTTTGACCATTTTTCCCCTCAAGCCAGCAGATGTAGAGAGACGAGGGGAAGGAGTGTCAGATTTTCGATTTTACTTCGTTTTTTGAGGGGGAATGTTCCTCTCATTCACCCAGCATCCATACACGCCTTGATACAAACATCCACAATCCACACTCCTCCTTGCCATCCACTCTATAGCTATTCATACTCCTCACTCATCTGTCAGTAAACCTTGCATTCTCACACCATCCATCTATCCACACCCTTGCATTTACCACCTCCACCCATCCCATCCACCATACACTCACTCACATTCCCCCTCTTCACCCTGCACCCATCCACACCCCTCACACCCTCCTTACACCTTTCCACCCTCCCTCCTGTCCACCCTACACCCACCCACACTTCTCCCACACTCCCTGCACCCACACATATCCCTCCCACCCTTCCTATATCAGGCTTTTTATTTTACCAAGAGGAATATAACTTTATTTTTCGACACTGATTTTCGCTACAAATTCCAAAATGGGTTTGTGTGTTTCCAAACTAGAAAATATTTATGCATGTGAGTTAGGCTTTGTTAGCGTGTTGGTGTTTTGGTTTGTTGCTGTGTTAGATTGTGTTAGTGTGTGTATGTGTGAGTGTGTTTGTGTGTTGCTGTGTTGTGTGGTAGGTTTTGTGTGTGTGTGTGTGTGTGTGTGTGTGTGTGTGTGTGTGTGTGTGTGTGTGTGTGTTATTGTGTCGATCTGTTTGGTGTGTTTGTATGTCAGCTTGTTAGTGTGTCACAGTGTAGTCTCTCTCTCTCTCTCTCTCTCTCTCTCTCTCTCTCTCTCTCTCAGTTCCAGCCCTTCTTTTTTTTCTTTTTCTTTTTTTAACAGGTATTAATGTTTCAGGAGTCATGCACGGCTGCCATTTTGTCCACTTCGTTATATAGACAACAGTCAGTTTTTCTTCTCTCTCTCTCTCTCTCTCTCTCTCTCTCTCTATCTATCTATCTTTGAAGGTAACAAAATCCTATGACTATTTTTTTATGAATTTAATGTTTTTTTTGTGTGTGTTTTATTTTGGTTAATCTGAATGTGTATATATTTATCAGTTATCTTTACCATATATACCAGGATAAATAAATCTCCATTGAAATTTAGAGAGATCAGAAATCGTTTTAATTTTGCTCACTTACTCATTTATTTTTTGCTTTAATATTCACTTATTTTTTGGTTATAGAGTATATGTGTCAGTAACTGTATATGAGTAAAGAAAAAGATAAGTAAGCAAGCAGATTTATACACGATTTAACCTCAAGAATTTTTAAAAAGTATGGAGTCAGATCCTCTTATAGTCCTAGGTTCTGTTGGCCATTCATCCATTTATTGTCCCCTTGAACCTTCTCTTGGGTGGCAAAACTCTAGTAATTACGCTGAAATTTAATAATACTGAGATGGAATTGTACAGTTTGAGTACCGTCTGTGCAGTGTGACCCTTACGTAAGCTGGACCGCGGGAGAAAAGCACATACGGATGGATTATATTGGTAGATTTATTAACGAGGTGTAGATTGGAGGTAAGAAGGTGGACAGATGCACTAAGAAAGGTAAACAGGTAACTAAGAACGGTAAACAGGTAGACAGATATACTAAACAAGGTAAACAGGCAATTAAGAACAGTAAACAGGTAGACAGGTATACTAAGCAAGGTAAACAGGTAATTAAGAACAGTAAACAGGTAGACAGATGCACTAAGAAAGGTAAACAGGTCACTAAGAACGGTAAACAGGTATACAGTTGATCTCACATTTGACCAGGCTACCGAGCGGCTATGTAGCTGCCTGAGTACGGATATTTCTACATAGGTAACTCTTCAGAGGTCTGTGAATGAAATGTTTGGGAGCTTCTAACATTAAAAATAATGCTTTCCTTGTGGATATCTCCAGTATAGAGAGGTTCAGACAAACACAGCGCAAGACTCCTGTTGTTGTTGTTTGACTCGGGTTTTCCTGGCCGAGCAGACCTGTCAACCACAAGTAAGGAGGTGCTACCGTTGATCTTCCTACAGATGCCGCACAGCAAATACGTCGTGCAGGGAATCTGTACCTTCTTGTGGTAGATAGCGCCTCACTAGGGTCGGACCAGAGTCCTTCCCACGGCGAGGTGCTGGGAAATATGAGGAGGTTTGGCTCCTGGGTGGGCGCTGCAGCTGCTCCACCCTACCCAGGATGCACAGCGCCATCACGTGTAGGTTCGCAGCGAGCTTCGTTTAAATTAAAATCTTAAAAGTAACGTACACGTTTTTAACTTCTTCGTTCAAGAAATAATAAATAATGCAAGGGAGTTATATTTCCTGCTTCCACAGTGAAAGCAATGCCAGCCAATTTTGAAGTTGGAGGAATTAAAACACACACACACACACACACACACACACACACACACACACACACACACACACACACAAGTGGTAACGTTCTCGCTTGCCATCTGGTAGACGGGAGTTCGCGCCTCGCTCAGGTTGCGAAAAGTTTCACTGACGAAGTGGGTGGTTACTGTCCCCCTCGAGCAAGGGGATGGGTGTGTGCGTGTGTGAAGGTCACAGCCTTGCCCTTAGATCGGACTATATGAACTCTCAGCTCCCTTCAGGGAGGGTAAAAGCTGACTATCACGACCATCAGGTGATCCTGACCGACCCGGTGAATTTTACACACACACACACACACACACACACACACACACACACACACACTAAAGAGGCATATTCCCTTCCATGAAAAATAAACTGTCTTCCAAATATCTCTTGAACATTTATAATACTGCCTAAATTTCCAGGATGTCAAACGAGTTATTAGGTTGAAGGACAGCAGTGGTTAATTTGGATCCCACGGAGAGTTTTGGTGATCCTGTTGATAGGCGTGATGTGTGTGTGTGTGTGTGTGTGTGTGTGTGTGTGTGTGTGTGTGTGAGAGAGAGAGAGAGAGAGAGAGAGAGAGAGAGAGAGAGTTACAGACAATAAGATACATGACGAGGAATCTAAGAAGTCAAAGAAGCATAAGGAAAAACATATACCCAAACAGTGTTATATTGAGGGAAAGACAGGCAGTAAGAGAAAGAAAGGGAGAGTAATAGAAAGGAGTGAGAAGGAGGGATGGAGAGGATGGAGAAAGGAGGGCATATGTGGGGAGGGGAGGCGGAGAAGGAGGAGGAAGGGGAGGAAAAGGAGGGGAGAGTGAACTGAAGTGAAGAAGGGAGAGCATATAGGGAGAGGGGAGGTGGAGGAGGAGGAGGAGGAGGGAAGGAGTGTGGAGAAAAGTGGGGAGGCATATGGAGGGGAGGGAGGGATAGGGAGGAACTGAAGGAGACGGAGTGTAGAGGGGAGGGTGGAGAGAGGGAGGAATACAAGGGTATGGGGGGAAAGGGAAGGAGAGCGATGAAAGAGAGAGAGGGAGTAAAGGTGTGAGGAAGGAAGAGTAAAAGGAAGAAGAAACAAAGGCTGAGATTAATGCCTACCAACTGCACGAGAATCAGAAAGGCAGATAATCCACGCTTTTTCCCAAGTAATTCGACCCAAAGTACTCGATGTTACAACCACGTCCCTAATTCTAGTGCTGGATGATGAGGGACAAAGGTGAGGGGAAGGGAGGGGTATGGAGGGAAGGGGAGGGGTAGGGAGGGGGGATATGGAGAGGAGGGGGAGGGGAGGGGAAGAATACTGAGGGGATTGGATGGGGAGGAAGGGAGTGAGAGGGGGGGGGAAGGGTTATGGAGTTCAGGATTTTGGAAGGAAGGGTTTTGAGGGGATGGATGGGATGTGAAGGGGGGGGAAGGGACGTGAAGGGAGGGGGAGGGATACTGAAGAGGGATAGGAGGGGGAGGGGGGGTTTGGAAGGAGGGGTTATGGAGAGGAGAGAGAGGATTTGAAAGGGAGAAGAGAAGGAGGGGGAAGAGAGGGGATGGGAAGGATAGGGGAGGTATATGGAGGGGAGGAGGAAAGGGTTATGGAGTGGAGGGCTTTGGAGAGGAAAGGAGAGAGGGGAGGTATACGGAGGTGAGGGGAGAGGGAGGGGGAGGAATGGGTTGTGGAGGGGAGGAGAGAGATGTGGAGAGAAGAGTAGGGTGAGGGAAGGGTTATGAAGGGGAGAGGATGGGCGTGTCAGCACAAGGGGGCGGCTGTCTCACGCTGACGTAAGCTAATGTCTGGCGCTGTAGTCTGTCTATGTCAGAGGCTTTCACTCTTGATCTGCCTCTCTCTCTGTCTCCCTCCATCTCTGCCTGGCCGTACATGTGTTTGTTCATCTACCCATCTGTCTGCCTAATGTCTATCAATATATATATATATATATATATATATATATATATATATATATATATATATTATTAATAGCAGAACATAGGAAGGAAAAACAAATGAATTAAAAAAAAAATCCATACTCCAGATTATTGGTGTCCTCTGTTCATAAAATATCTGTAACAGTTAGACTTGAACAGCTGTGGGTTGAAGTTTGGAGGGAAACAACTCTGGGGAAGCGGCTTCCAGAGAGATGCAGTTCGGGGAATGAAAGAATTCTGATAGGCAGAAGTTCTGCAATATGGCTGAGTGACATTCCAGTCATGAGCGCTACCAGATGCCCGTGTAGCACGAGAGAGAGAGAGAGAGAGAGAGAGAGAGAGAGAGAGAGAGAGAGAGAGAGAGAGAGAGAGAGAGGAAATAGGGAGGGGATCATGAAGGTTTTATCTAACTCTTCTAATTCGAAAAATCTAAAAAAAAAAAAATCGTCTATTGTTGATTAACATGAAAAGAAAAAGTCATGTAATTGTCCCTTTTCACACTCATCCCCTCTATAGCCCGTTGTTTTCATCTGACGGAACTGGGTAACTCGCACACCTTGAAGACTAAGATATGGTTGCGTGAAATTTGATATGGCTTAGTTGTGAGGTAGGAATGAGTCTCCTTGGTTACTAGTCAAATCCACCCTCCAATCTGACAGCCTAATTTTGAGCCACAATGATGTCACTTAAACCCCTTCAGTCCTATGAGGCAAGTTAGATTTATCCTTTCTGCTGCCAAGTTATTTTGTTCAATTAAAGGTTATGAAGGTGTTAATTAAGACGATTTAATCCTTCAGATTCTAAAAGTTCTTCCTAAGCTGAATTAAATCGTAATAACAAAGTAAAAATACATCTTCAGGGCGTTAATTATACTCATTGTGTTCCATTTAGATATAGTAATTTTGAATAATATAGATGGCTGAAGAATTTATCACAGCCGCGCACGTTACCGCAAAAATTTCGTACCTATGCTTTTCTATATGCAAATAACCAAATGGGTAATTATTCGGAACCAATTGATGTTATTATTCCATTTTTGTCGAGTTCAATTTGTTTTCCTTTTGCGAGGCCAGACTAATTATAAATGTATTGTTTTGTCGCGGGCTGCTATAGGCACGGTACTTTCAGCAACATTTCCCACGATAGGTACTGAATATTAATTGTGCTATTTTTGTTTCCGGAAATAACTAATATTTATTTTACATGAAACATCTAATATCAATTCTTCCTTTCCACACAGGTATTAACACCGGTGGTATCTGTTTTAGGGGAAAGAATCGCGTAATATTAATGACAAGTCGTATGCGGGTACCGACTGAAAATTATGACACATTTGCTCGAAAATCTGATTTCTGTTCTTTTGAGTATGTATCCCCAGGCTCACGTGCAGTACAATTGCTGTTTATATTGACTGGTAAATAATCTACCTCCTCATCGATATACTGTATATATATATATATATATATATATATATATATATATATATATATGTGTGTGTGTGTGTGTGTGTGTGTGTGTGGATATGCCAGGCAAGATTGTTATCCAGACAGACAAAACATCTAAGTCAACACTTCCTGAAGCACAGTGTGGATTTCGGAAGGAACGAAGTACCAGTGATATGATCTTTGTTGTCCGACCGATACAGCAGAAATACCACCTCAGAACCGTGACTAATACATAGCACTCATGAATCACGTAAAAGCATTTAACACAATCAACCGAAAAATTTTATAGAATGCTCTTTCAAAATTGTGATCTCCAAAATTTCTTACTATTCTGAAGAGCCTGCATGACAACACGAATACCCCGTGTTCGCAGGAATCCTTCAGCGTGGACGTGGGCGTAAAGCAAGGTTGTGTCCTGGCTCCTGTTATTTTCAACATGTGGATGCACCTGGCTGGTCTGGGTTTACTGAGCACTAGAATACAAAATAATGGTTCGTCGTCATGGAAAGAAAATATTATATGGATGGAACTCTTGCTTCATGAGGAATAAATTAGGGAACTCAGAACATAAAGGCAGTATTATATAGAGAGTAAAGTAATATATATTTTTTCTTGGAGTAACCCCTGAAATAAAGAAAAAGAGTAGATGTCTTTATGTCCCTCTTCTCCACTTCCAACATCTTCCTCGTCTTCCTCGATACTCATGAATGTGTTTGACTCTTCTCTTCCTCTCCTCTCTTTCCTAAGCTCTCTCCATCCCTTCAGTCTTCACTTCCTCTCTTCCTCTCTCACCATTTCCTACATCTTATGCTCTCTGCTCATTTTGTCTCTCCTAGGTACCCCATTCTTTCTCCCTCTCCATTCCCACTCCCACCATAACCACCACAAATCCTTTTCTGATATTTCTCATGTAATTTTTTCCATCTCCCTCTTACTCTCACGCAAACTCTTCCTGTCTTGAACGTTAGCTGACACACACACACACACACACACACACACACACACACACACACACACACACACACACACACACACACACACACACACACACACACACACACACACACACACACACACACACACACACACACACACACACACACACTCACCTGTGTTACCTGGGGAGAACACACACACACACACACACACACACACACACACACACACACACACACACACACACACACACACACACACACACACACACACACACACACACACACACACACACACACACACACACACACACACACACACACACACACACACACACACACACACACACACACACACACACACACACACACACACACACACACACACACACACACACACACACACACACACACACACACACACACACACACACACACACACACACACACACACACACACACACACACACACACACACACACACACACACACACACACACACACACACACACACACACACACACACACACACACACACACACACACACACACACACACACACACACACACACACAGGGTCCGAGCCCAGAATAGCCAGGTGCTAATGAGTTTCGCGGTACCTCACTCACCTGTGTTACCTGGGGAGAACAGGAAATTAAAGCGTAACCCATATCAATTACCTGTCAGTGCCTCTCCAAAGTGGCTTTATTGATCAGGGAAAGACGGAGTACCATTTTCTAAGAAGACTTGTTGGGGTGAGATGGTGCTTTTATGAGAACGAAAATAAAAAAAGATAACAGTCAGTCCCATGTAAACAAACTATATGACTCTAAGAATAAGCTACTTTAGTTATTGAGAAACAGATCTACGCCAGGTCAATGCATAAAACTCAGAAAAGCAGACATCCTCTCTATATATGTACGATTTAAGGAAAGGCTTTAAGATCTGAGGGGAATTTTGCGGCCCCACCAGGCCAATGCATTCCAGATCATTTAATAATAAGTGATCGGGCTGTACAGGTAGTGGCATTACGTGATTTAAAAAAAAACTCCAGGTACACATTTTTGGATTTGCACATGTGGAGAGACCAGCCTGTGAGAGTAGGTTCAATTTTCACTGAGACAGGAGAACTGCGCTGCCTGGCCAAAGATGCGTGTGTGTGTGTGTGTGTGTGTGTGTGTGTGTGTGTGTGTGTGTGTGTGTGTGTGTGTGTGTGTGTGTGAGTCCCCGTTGGTCAGTCAGGTTTCGAGCCAGACTATCAGACAATTTTTTCTTCCTTCTTGTCTCCGTTTATCCATCAGTGTGATTGGGGACCTGGAAATGCCATGAACTGTTAGGGATTATATTTAAAAAGACTGGGACTTGGCACAAACTTTCTTCATTATCCCACTGTAGTGTTAATCAAAGCCTCCTTCCCTTCCAGACAGGTAGAGCGGTGTGAGGTGAAGGGCTTCGGTGCACAGGTAATCCAGGATGTGCTCTTACGGGCGGGGGAACCACACCTGTCTGAGAGAAGCGTCCGTGAGTATTCAGGAGTTATAGTCCATTTAACCTCGTCTGACAAAAATCCCTCTTTCAGCTCATTTGATGGCCAAATGCAGTCAGATCGAAGGGTAAACTTGACTAGTAACCAAGGAGACTCATACCTCATAACTAAGAAGGATCAAATTTCACGTAACCCAAAGTTATATGAATGGCCTAGTTCCCTTAGATGAAAACAGACCAACTACATCGTCCTTAGATTACCCATACCTGCTAATTTAGGTTAACCCTTTGGCACAGTGGCGTTAATTTCAGTGCATTGTTTCTACTGTCAAACAATAAAATTCAACTTGTGAGAAACCTTACATAGTTAAAATATAAGAGGATAATTTAATAAGTCTTTAGTATGAGAGATTTTACCTTAACATAAATATTTCTGGCAATAACGAGAATAAAGTAAGACAGGTGTTATTATTGTCATCCTGTATTGTTTAAAGATTAGGTGAGATTCGCTTCCATGTTATCATTAGTCTTGATTGCCATTATATTCGTCTGTCTATATATCTTTCTGTGTGTCTGTCTGTCTGTCTGCCTATTTATCTGTCTGTCTGTCTGCCTGTCTCTATCTATCTACCTTTCCCTTCCTTTCTTCCTCCCTCCCTCCCTCCCTTCCTCCCTCCCTCCCTCCATTCATCCATCTGTCCATCCACCTATCTATCTATCTATCTATCTATCCGTCTATCTATCTCCTGTATTTGTGTATATGTTAGCCGTATACATCGGCATCTCGTATAGTTATCAGATGAACTTGTATAAACACTACATAGCAATCTAAGAAAAAATAATAAAATAATGAAGATAACAAAGATAATAAAGGTAATTGAGGAGCAAACATGGCGTCTAGAATAACCAAAAAGTAATCCATTGAGTTACACACTATTTTGAAATGTAATCAATCTTATATTAAGCCACCCTTTGATAATATATAAATTTTTGAACAGATGCCTAGAAAAATACATTCAACTCTAGTAATGCTTCTTAGTGCTCAACAAAGGGGTTTCAGGAATTGTGGGCAGTAATCGAAACCATATCCAAATATTACAATATATTCTTTTCTGTTTTGAAGTTCCAGTTCATGTAGGGAGTGGTAGTTGGTAAATGGTAAAAGCAATGGCCATTTTACACGTGAGTTTGGTAATGTATCGTTATTATTACATACTAAAAGTTAATGATATATTGAACATTACAGTACACGCCATTATCCTATAAAAAAATGTACTTGATTAAAGAGTATTGCTGTTACGTGTTACATTGTACATTACAAAGGTGTCTGTGAGGGATTGAGGGTATGTGTGTGACGGAGGGAAGCTAGGGAGTTAGTGAGGAGAGAAAGTGAATAATGAGAAGGAGAATAATGTAGAAATGTGAGACTGAAAATGAAGGAAGGGGTGAGGGGTAAATGATAAGAAATAATCGGGGAGGGAGAGTGATAAGAAGGGAAGGGGTGAGGGGGAATGAGGGGGAGTTACAAGAAGGGTTGGGAGGAAGAGTGATAAGAATGAGGGAGTGAAGGGTGAGAAGTAGAGTGATCAAAAGTGTGGAGTGAGGAGGAATGAAGAAAGTAAAGAGGTGAGAGTGAATAATAAAAAGTGAAAAGGTAAAGGAGAGTAATGAGAAGATGATGAGGATAGGGAGACGGAGGAGCAGTGATAGTAAGTGTTGAGGAAATGACTGACTGGGCATGACTGAAGTAATGACCTGGATGAAGGTAATGAGAGATAGGATGGATGAGTGTAATTTAGGGCCTCTTCTACTAATTAGGCCTTTAATTACACCCACATGACAGGCCTGTTAAAGGAAGTTGTTAATGATTCTTGGTATTAGAAAGACTTGATGATTGTGATAAGAGAAAATACTAACGCAATGAGTAAATAAGAAAGGAGGATGAAAAAGGGGAAGGGGGGAATGAAGACATACGTAAGAATGGTGAGGGGATGAAACACACACACACACACACACACACACACACACACACACACACACACACACACACACACACACACACACACACACCGCAAAATATCTAGCACAAGCTTTCTCGGGATAAACACACACTGCTACACAAAGAGGGATATTACCTCAGCTGACGTCACTGGGAGAAATGTCAATCGTTCAACTTCAGCCCACTCTCTCTCTTTTTATCATCATCATCATCATCGTCATCATCATCATCATCATCATCACCATCGTAGCCCCATTCCTACTACTACAAAATACAGACGGAACACTCGAGAAACAGTAAAGATAAAAAAATGGGGAAGGAGGGGAACTACTCGTATTTTCAAAGTGCCAGACGATATTATCATTATAGCCTCTGGACTCTACGTATTGCAGCACTGACGTATTTCGCCCGATTAAGTCTCTCTCGCAACATCTGAAAGGTAAAATGAACAGTGTTGACCTGTAAGTTAAGCAATAGGAGCAAAAGACATATAACCACTTATTTTAAGGATCTCAATACTTCTTCTTGTGTCTTATCTCCCTAGCTCAAATCTTCCAGGTATTTTGAGACACAGATCCCCATTACCACCACAAAAACACTCATTTAATAGAGTTCCTGATATTTGTCTTCTCCATCACTCGTTTCTATACACCTTACCTACAGGTCAATGATCTTTCACCTTGGTTCTTGTGCTCACTGTAATCCTCTTTACTTTTTGCGTGGGTACATTCATGGCCTTTTCAATCTTGTTTTTTATTCCACTTTTATAGCTCACTTTTTCCATGCCTTCTGACATATTTCTCAGAAACACAAATCTTCTTTTCTCTAACAACATCCATATTTTTTTCCTCAGCTCTTGCTGGCTTCCAATTCTTCAGTTATTTCGCATCAATACTGCCCTCTTCAGCAAGGCGAGGCGATATTGTTTTAGTTTGTGTGTGTGTGTGTGTGTGTGTCTGTATGTCTATGTGTCTGTTGCCAAAGTATCTAAAAAAGTTGTGGTCAGAGTCTCACTAAACCTTCAGGAAATACCAGTTATGTGGATGTGCAGAAATCTATTACTTCTGGTGGGGATTTGATCAAAGACAACTGAATGTCAGCCACCATAAAGTTTTTAATATGGATCGGCGCTTCTGTTAAATGCGGTGATTGAATTCCGTAGAGTTTTGCGAATATTTATCTCCCGCCTTTAGCAAGGCGAGGCGATATAGTTTTTGTCGATGTGTGTGTGTGTGTGTGTGTGTGTGTGTGTGTGTGTGTTTTGCCAAAATATCTCGTCTTCAAATTTACTTTGTAGGTAGCTTGTACTTTAGCCAACAACATATTTTGGCAAGCGATTAGCATTCGGCCCCCGAATGCTTTTGTTTCATGCTTCATATTTTCCAGCAGACATTATCCACACAATAGTCTCTTCTCCACCAGTAAACTCTGTCGTTATTATGAAAGATGTTCCCTCGTCATAGATCTGTAGGCCAAGAATGGGAAAATACTGAGTGGAAGAGAAGGAACAGAAGATTAAGAGATGATGAGTGAAATGATAGAATGAAGTGAGAGATGCATTACGGCAACGGAAATGAAGGAAAGAATGAAGCAGAGAAGAAGAGGGTTGGTGAATGAAAATGAATGGAAAGGGAAAGAAAAAGGCAAGAAAAGTGGAGGACTAAGGTAATGGGAGGTGAAGGGGGAAGACAGAAACGGAAGGGGAGAGAAAAAGACCAATAAAGGAGTGGGGAGAGGCAGGAGTGCATAAAAACAATTAATAAAGAATATATTAATGAAGAAAAAGACAATGATTCAAGGAGGAGGTTGAAATGTGGAAAACAAACGAAGGGAAGAGTGGAGAAGAAAGAATTTGAGATTAAGAAGGAGGAGAAGAGAGAGAGAGAGAGAGAGAGAGAGAGAGAGAGAGAGAGAATGGAGAGGATGGAAAAAGAAAATTGAGAATAAAAGCGTCAGTAACGTTGATCGATACGCAAAAATACAAAGAGAGAGAGAGAGAGAGAGAGAGAGAGAGAACGTCATAAAAGAACAAAGGTGGGAGAGGAAAGGAGGGCAGAGGGAAAGGTGTAGAGAAGGGAAGGTGAAAAGAAAGGGATGAAAATAACGCAGAGGAGGGATTACCAGGAAGCGGAGAGAGAGAGAGAGAGAGAGAGAGAAACATTAATTTTTACAGCACCTCAACAGACTGGCCTGAACATCATCTCTCATCCCCAGTATTCCACAATAAACATATAGCAAAATTCTCCATAGCTTGACATATAAATATCTTTGGGAGACACGAATCCGAGGAGAAAGAACGTCTCATACACGATCTCCCTCTCCAATTTTGCACTGCAGGAGGTATGAGGCTGCTTACTGCTGAAATCCAGAGGTCTCCACGTCCCTACACCTATTCGATGAGGGGATGGTGCAGCCCCACTCCTGCCACTTCAGACCCCTTCACCCTTAGTACCTCAATTTGATTTTATTCATTCTATCTGACAAAATTTGCTAAGCTCATGGTAGATTTTTCGAATTGGAGGATGAACTAGGGCCTTAATTAACCCTTTTAGTACGAGGTGGCTTTCCTAAGTTAAAAAAAAGGCTGTCGAAGTGTGGAAGGAAAAAAATCAGGAAAAATAATCATTACCCCATCGTGGTTAAGAGACTGATTGGATCTTAAGACAATTGGGAATACGAAGGCAGTGTTTTCCCTAATCTATTTCTAAAGCTAAGATATGCGGTACTTATAGACAGATTAATACGCCTGTGAATATTAATGCTCTCTGTTCACGTACCCTCTGTTTGTCTTGTGAGAAGTGGTTGGTGTATTGTCAGGGAGAGACGGATAGACACACACACAGACAGACATAGACACACGCGCACGCACACACACACACACAGAGAGAGAGAGAGAGAGAGAGAGAGAGAGAGAGAGAGAGAGAGAGAGAGAGAGAGAGAGAGAGATGGAACGAGAACAAGCCTTGAACTGAAATTTAGGAGTGAAAGTCTTGCTAACAGTTTGGAAGATGCATGGGGGGTTGAGAGGGGGGTGAGGGAGGGGGTTGAACAGGGTAAGGGAGGGGGTTGGGGGGGAGTGAAGGGGTAACAAAGATGGAGGGACACGAAGGAAGAGGCGGAGGGAGATTTATTGAGAGAGGGAGAGAGAGAGAGAGAATATAAAGATAAGAGGCGTGTAGCTGCAGAGAAAAAAATGGGGTACGTGAGTAAAGAAATCTTGAGGCAGAGAGGAAGTGACAAGGAGAAATGGAAGGAAAGGAGAAGGGAGAGAGTGGGAGACGAGGATGGGAGGCAGGAGGGAAAAACGAAGGAATATGAAGAAATAGGAAAGATAGGAAGGGAAAGGAAGGGGAAGGTAGGAAAGGAAGGGAAGGAGGCGTAAAGGAAGAAGAGGAGAATAGAGATGAAGAAGGTACTGAACAGCAGGATAGACGAGAAAAGAAAAATGAATGACTGGAGAGGAACAGGAGGAGGATGAATGGAATGAGAAGTAATGAAGAGGATAAAACAATGAAAAAGGTGGACTGGAGTGAGAAGGAAGGGAAAATGAAATGAATGGAAAGTAGTGAAGATGATATAAGATTGAAAAGGGTGGATTGGAGAGAGAAGGAAAGGATGGAGGCAATGGAGAAGGATGAGTACAGCGTGGAACTCTATCCGTCCATGTCTGTATCAATCCTTAGGGCTTTAGAAACGGGGAAAAATTTTGTACCCAACCTTTTGTAATGTTTGTATAGCCTATTTGATGTATTCTTGAAACTACGTCAATTGGGAATCATCCATATCACCAGGTAGCTTATTCTACAAAATCACTATACTCTCTCTACTCTTACTTGGCCTAAAATTGCCATCTATCCATTTTGAAAGCTGAGTTGTAACAGTACGAGTAGATTAATACCAGAATAGGATGGGGGTCACGAAGGAGTGCAGTGGAAAGGATATGGAGCCGAAGCATCGTCTTTTTCTGCCACTGAGTTACGTGAAAAAAGCTAGGCCAAGTTAAGGTAAAAGATCTATAATCCTAATTCCAGTCTAGTTCCTTCCCGCTTCCGTATTAAAACTAAATATTCATAATTCGGAATAATCTGTATGCATTCTATTCTGTCTACTTATGTTAAAAATTTGGGTCACTATTGTCTCCTGTAATTAATCCCTTCTATCCACTTAAACACAGCGAATAAATCCCCTGTGTCTTTTCCCCTTTCTAGCAAGTGTGATTTTTTGTCAATTCTATCACGATTTTGGATGATTTTCAATGCTCTTAGTGCTACTTTATGGAGCATTTCTGAATAATAATAAAAAAAAAAACACAATTACGTCCATTTTAGCACAGACACCAAAACTGCCTTGCATAATACAAACGCGGCCTCACTAAAGTAAGATAGGATTGTATTTCTTTTGATTTTCTGTCATTTAAACTTAATTGCTTTATTTCCCACCTTTTTATTTTAGAAGTTACACATGTTCTACCTGCGACTGCTGGATCTTTTTCGCTAATTGGCTAGTTTGTACATTACCAAAATTGTTACCGGCTTCTCCAATCTACTCGTTTTCACCAAGTGCTTCATGTTTTTTTAGCATTTATCTCTTCGGGCGACACCTTTAACCTTGTTGCTTAATTACAGGTGATTTCAGGTGTTGATTCTTACAGGTGATACAGGGCAATGAAATGACTGGGGAGAGGGCGACATGGAGGCGATTTGTTTGTGGTCACCCCTTACGGGATTAAGGCGTCTGGCAATAGATAGATAGATAGATTTCTTATTATAATCTCGGAATGATCTATAGTACTGAAGGGATTAGTGATGGATTTATTTAACATCTCCAAGTCGAATAATCCCTGAGTTGATTATAATTGCCTGGTGGAAGGAAGGATAAAAACGGAAAGACGTCATCGGTCTGAAGGAGTTAATTTCGCTACCCATTCCTCCAACCAATTAAATGAAGGAGGAGGAGGAGGAGGAGGGAAGGAGCAGGTAATGAAGGAGGAGGAGGAGGAGGGAAGAGAGGGAGGTGAGGACGTGAGAGAGGTAGAGGAAATAGGTGTGCAGAAGAGGGGAAAGGCAGGAGAGGGATATACGGGAAATTGAGGTGAAGGAGAGAAGAAGGAGAAGAAAAGAAAGGGAGGGAAGAGTATGGAAGGGAGGGAGAAGAGAGAGGGAAGAATGAGAGGAAGAGGAGAGAAGAGAAGTTTTTTTTTTTTTTATGCGAGGAAGAAGGAACCAAAGGCCATGAGCCCGCAGTAACAGTTCCCTCCAAGAGAAAAACAAAATACAATAGAGAGCCAAATTCAAGATCCGATCATTTTGAAATGCCTGGACACACTGCGTTTGAAAGACTGGAGATCATAGGCAGCAGGAAATACAGACAGAGGGAGACAGTTCCAGAGCTGACCTGTTGCAAAATTTTGAAAGACTGGGAGTAACGGTTAACTCTTGCATTAGAGAGTTGGACAGAAAAGGGATGAGAGTTTGCTGCTAGACGGGTGCTACGCGCCCGTCGTAGAGGTGGAGGAATGCAAGCAGACAGTTCAGAGGAGCAGTGACCATTAAAGTAGCGATAGAAAAGAGATAAAGATGCAACAGTGCGGCGAAGAGACAGAGGTTGAAGGGAGTCAGTAAGAGGAGGAGAGTTAATGAGACGAAAAGCCTTTGACTCCACTCCATTGAGAAGAGCTGTATGTGGGGAGCCTCCCCACACATGAGAGGAAAGGAAAGAGTGAGAGGAAGAGTGAGAGGAGAGGAATGAAGAAGGAAAGGAGAGATAATGGAGGGGGGAAGGAAGGAGATGGAGCATATGGGAAAGGAAGAAGAGGCAATCTGAAGAGGGGAGGGAGAGGGGATGGCGAAGGCAAGAAGGGAGGTGAAGGAGAAAAGAGAGGAAGGGAAGGAGGAGGAGGAAGGAGGGGTAAGAGAGGAGAGGGAAGGAGGGGAAGGGGAGGAAAGAGAGGGAGGGGAAGGAGAGGAGAGGGAAGAAGGGGAAGGGGAGGGAAGGGAAGAAGAGGAGAGATAGGGAGGAGATGGGAGAGGGAAGGAGGGGAGAGAGGGAGGGGGAGGAAAGGAGAGCGAGAAGGAGGGAGGGGAAGGAGGCAAGGGAAACGAAAAAGAGAGAGAGAGGATTGAGAGGGAGGGAAGGGAGGGATGGGATGGATATATGAGAGAGAGAGAGGGGGGGGGGAGAAAGTCCTTTAGTATTGATGGCTTGGACATGTGTGTGTGGGTTGCCCCCCTCCCCCCATCACCCCCTCCCTCTTTATTCCCCTCCCCCTTCCTTCCTACTCTCTCTCTTCACCCCCTCCCTCTCTTTCCCTCCCCTCTTCCCTCCTATTCTCTCTTTTCTCTCTATTTACCTCTCTCTACCTGTTCTTAATCCCTCTTTATTCACAGCTCTCTTCTCTCCTTCATCTATTCCCTATTGACATCTCCCCCCTCTCTCTCTCTCTCTCTCTCTCTCTCTCTCTCTCTCTCTCTCTTTCGTCATTCATTTCCAAAGTATTTCTCTTTCAAATTTCTCATCTTCTTCACCTTCTCCTCTTCTTCTTTTCCTCGTCTTCCTCTTTCGTTCATCATCAATCTCTCTTCTTCTGCCTTTCCTCTTCTTTCTCTCCTCTCCCTCTTCTCTTCTGCTTCCTCTACCCCTCCTCTTCTCTCTCAACTCTTCACTTTTTCTCCTCCGCTTCCCTTCATTCATTTCTCTTTCCTCTCTTCGTCTTATTCTCCTCTTCCTCTCCCTCTCTTTCTACTCTCTCTCTACTCCTCTTCATTTCTTCTTAATTTTCATCTTGTCTCCATCCTCCTCTCCCCCTCCTCCTCTTCTTCTCCTCTTTCTCCTATATTTCATCACCTCTTCTTTCTTCCATTTTCATCTTCCTCTCCTCTTTTCCTCTCCTTTTCGTCCTCCTGCCTTCCTCTTCTTCCTTACCTCTTCATATTTATCTCCTCCTCTTCCTCCTCTCCTCCTTGGATTCCTCCTCCTCCTCCTCCTCCTCCTCCTCCTCTTTTCATCAGTAGGTCTTCTACTTCTTCCCCTGTCCCATTCTGCTTCTCCTCCTCTTCTTTTCTCTTCCTCTTTTTCACCTCCTCTTCTTCCCCTTTTTTTACCTTCTTCTTTCTCCCCTGTTCTTCTTCCTCTCCTCTTCTTCCTCCCGTTTTCCTAGTCTCTTCTTCCTCTGTTCCTCTTCTTTCTCTCTTCCTCTTTTTCTCCTCTCGTCTTCCTCCCCTCCTCCTCTTCTTTCTTGTTCTTTCTCACCTCCTCTTCTTACTCCCCTCTCTGTGTTTTCCGTCTTTCCTCACCTTCATTTTCTTCTTCCTTTCATCTTTGTCATCCTCTTCCTTCTTCACCTTCCTCATCTTCCATACTTCCTACTTTACCTTTTCTGATTTCCCTCCTTTTTCTCCTCTTCTTCCTTCCTTCATCATCTTTCGTTTCCCTTCCTCCTCTCCTCTTCTTCTCCTCCTCCTCCTCTTCTCCTTTCGTTCCTTTTCCTCCTCCTCTTCTTCTCCTCTTTTCTCTTCGTCTTCCTTTCCTCCTCTTCTTCTTCATCCTCTCCTCCTCCTCCTCTTTCTCTTCTCTTATTCATCTTCCTCCCCTCCTCTTCCTCTTCATCGTCCGTCCTTCCTCACACCTCCTCCTCCTCTTCCTCTCCTCCTCCTCTTCTTCCTCTTCTCTCCTGCGTGTCTCCTCTCTTTAACGTGGGCGACCCTTTATCCAAACAGACGGGGCGTGAGAATATCTGTCTGTCTCTATATATGCCTCTAAATTTCTATCTATCTATCTTTCTGTCTATCTATCTTTCTGTCTCCCTTTCTGTTTGTTCATCTATCTGTCTGCCTATCTATCTGTCTGTCTCCCTATCTGTTTGTCCAGCTATCAGTCCATCTATTTATCTAGCTATCTATTTGTCTATCTGTCTGTCTCCCTCTCTGTTTGTCCAGCTATCTATCCATCTGTCTATCATATCTCTATCTGTTTGTCTGTCTATCTATCTATCTGTCTATCAATCTATCCATTTGTCTCTATATTTACTTCGAATTTTCTGTCTATCTGTTACATCTTTCTATCTATCTATCTATCCATCTATCTATCTATCTGTCTACCTACCTATCTGTCTCCCTATCCATTTGTCCAGCTATCTAGCCATCTATCTATCTGTCTATCTGTCTGTGTCTATCTCTGTACCTACCTGTCTGTCTAGCCTACCTGGGGCGTAATTACAGAGGTCACCCTACCTGACCACGGCACAAAAATAAATGAATAAATAAATAAAAAGTAATCAAGCCTCCCCCTCACACCTCAACCAACCTGCGTACGTGCCAGGTCCCCAAATCTCAACCCTTACCCCTTCAGCCTGAGGACGCACCTTGAGTTTACCTTTCCCCGGTTTCCTTCCTTTTGTCTTTCCTCTTTTTCTTTCCTTCGTCATCTTTCGCTTCTCTTCCTCCTCTTCTTCTTTCGTTCCTCTTCCTCCTCTTCTTCTTTCGTTCTTCTTCCTCTTCTTCTTCTTTCTTTCCTCTTCCTCCTTTTCTTCTTTCGTTCCTCTTCCTCCTCCCCTTCTTCTCTTCTTTCTCATCATCTTCTTTGCTGCCTTCAGACGATTTTGTTCATATTAGGAGAAAAAATTAGTAACGAAGAAGGGATGATGAGGAATATATATATATATATATATATATATATATATATATATATATATATTTATATATATCTATATCTATATCTATATATCTATCTATCTATCTATATATATATATATATAATCTTCAGTTTCGAAAAATCTGTCGTAAGTTAAAATTGTCGCAAGTTAAATTTCTCCCGCAAGTTAAATATCTCTTGTAAGTTAAATACCTCTCATAAATTGAATTTCTCTTGTAAATCAAATTTGTCTCGTAAGTCAAATTTCTCTCGTAAAAAGCAGAAACCTTTAGCTTCAGTATGCCGCTAGGTTTCTACTTATAAGTTGCCTAGCAGCGGACCTGCGGCAAGTTACCTGAAGGCAACTTTGAGTGGTCTGACGGGCGCTGAGCGAAGGCAAGTTCAAGGTCTTCGGGACGATATCCATCAACATCCACACCACTTTCACTCTCACTCTCACGTATTTCCTGTATGCAGAGCTAACGTATTTACATGCACCGAAACATTTCCCCTTACTGCACGTGACATACAAGGCTTATATGCACGCTGTGTTCGCAAGCACCCACACCAACACTACGGCCACTCTCAGACGCACTTACTGTTTGCGAAGTCCACGTACTTACACTTACTGCAACGCATTTTTACCTTATCTTACCCATTGCACTAATTCTTCATGCAGGGGCTCCATATATACATGATTTTCAGTGGTAATACCTTTTCTTACACAAAATCTTTGCCACAATTTTCCATATTCATTTCATTTTTTCTTTTCAGAATGACTTTCACTTATTTCTGTAGTTCGTTTCTACCTTCTTTCTTTACTAGGAAATGTATCTTATTTCTACGAGCTTCGACAGTAAATATTATCATTATTTTTCATATTTACACTCTCTAGTATTTATTTGCACAATCATTTACTCCCTAGGTGGCTCTTCACGGTCTTTCTTTTGCTCAAGGGAGAACAATTTTTAAGCTATGTGAAAAAACAAAAAAAGTTTCATACTGGTCAAGTAATAAATCAGTGTCCCCCATCCCGTTCTCTTATCCCCGTAATTTTCAAGTTGGCATATACTCTCAGTGTCGGAACTTAAATGATTTTGGCCAACCTTCTCCGAACACCTAATTTTTAGTTAATTTATGGATCTCTCTCCCTCCTTTTGCTCCGCCATCTTTGTGTGCAACCACGGGTCCACCAATGAGCGATTTTTCTGGCCGTGACGTCATGCACAGAGCCAATCAGGAACCATTCTGAGAGAGGCGGGTACCCTGTCACCTCAGTCTTTACCAACTCAGTGTTTGCATTGTTTACACTCCGGGTTTTTACCTGGGTTTGTCCGATTTTATTTATAGTCGCGATCCAAGGAAATTATCCAGGCCTTGTCGATGCTTGGGCCAGGAAAGAAAGAATAATCTGGTGTTTGGACGCAGCTCCATACCCTCTCCCCTCCGCCTCCCTCCCTCCCTCCATCCATCCATCCATGCCCAGCTACCATTCCCTCCCTTGATCTCCTTGACTGAGGTCCTTGCTTCGCGGTTTGGCACTCTCTCTCTCTCTCTCTCTCTCTCTCTCTGACACACACACACACACACACACACACACACACACATCGCTCGCTGGTGCAGTGGTAACGTTCTCGCTTGCCAACTGGTGGACGGGAGTTCGCGCCTCGCTCAGGTTGCGAAAAGTTTCACTGACGAAGTGGGTGGTTACTGTCCCCCTGGAGCAAGGGGACGGGTGTGTGCGTGTGTGAAGGTCACAGCCTTGCCCTAAGATCGGACTATATGAGCTCTCAGCTCCCTTCCGGGAGGGTAAAAGCTGACGATCACGACCATCAAGTGATCCTGACCGACCCGGTGAATTTTACACACACACACACACACACACACACACACACACACACGCACACACACGAGAGAGAGAGAGAGAGAGAGAGAGAGAATAAGGATAAAAGATGGTTTCATTACGAGTTTGACCCACTCATGTTAAAACACATAGTAGGTGGGCACAGACAGGTAGGTACACAAGCATACACTCCCCCTCAGAACATAACGCCCGCTCTACCTCCATGAGCCTGAGTGTGCCCGTAAGTAATGTCATTCAGTAAGTAAAAATATCTGTGTCACGAGTGAGGCGCGTTCTGCCCTGAGCTACATAAAACTGTCAGCCAGTAACAAGAACAAAATAGCGTAAACTGGCTGAATTATTTAGTGTCTGTTATTCTAGGTCTGCATGTTTTACGTCTTCCTCTCCGGGAAAGTTGTATTTTCACTTAAGCTACATTGAATCATATGCCAGTATCAATAATGCCATACCAGTTGATATGAAATGGCAATTCCAATTAATGTGCACTGATAATTTGGAAACTCCCCAGTTTCGTTGTTTGTTATGCCTGTTTGTCCTTCACGTCATACTCTAGGGAGAGTTTTCTCTTATTTAAGCTAAATAAAATCGTCTGCTTTTGGCATGAGTGATATAGCAATCAGTGTGAACTTAACTGTGAGACTGTCTTTCCCTCTGTCCGTCTGTCCTGTTGCCTTTCACGTCTTCCTCTACAAGAAGAGTCTGTTTTCACTCAAATAATGTCATCTGGTGGAACCAAGATTAAACTAAGCGTGAATCTATAATCCAAAGTCTGTCTGTCAGCGTGTCTTACGTAGGAGGCGTTTTCTTTCCGAAGATGGATGTAATAGTTTCCTTTAGAAAGAATACGAGTAAAATAACAATAATCCTGAATCTGAAATGGCGTGTGTTTGTTTGTGTGTTTCTTTTTGTTTTCAGGAATGGTTTATATTTATATTCACCTTGGTTTATTAAGAATACTATATATATTATGAATACTATATCAATAATGACGAATCTCTCCAAAGCGCATGCCTGTCTTTCCGTCAGTTTTTCTGTCTGCCTATCTCTCTCTCCGGAGACTACATCTGTCCAACAACGTTATTTTCTACCAGACAGGATTCCATACAAGCTTGATTCTTAAGGAAAATGCAACAGTAATTTACATTTGGAGCAAATACGACGTTCATTCCTTTTTACATCACGTTCTTTTATTATGTTTCTGCGCATTCAGAAAATCTTCATATATATTTACTTAATATAGATTCTACAACACGTCCTATGCATCATGAGCTGCTCTGAACCGCGATGCAAAGGAGTGTTACCTCTCGATCAGGGGAGGTGGTGGTACTTGGGGATGGAGGGAGGGATGGGAAGGAGGAGCAGAGGGGGACTGGAGCTGTGTCCAAATATCATTTATGCTTTCCTGGTCCCGCCATCGACAGGGATACTTCTTTTGGATCGCGACTGTGGATTAAATACCTTCTGCAATGAGTGGCAGCAAAAATGATATTGCCTTGAAGTGCGTGCTCGTTCTCTCCGATCATCACTGTGGAAAGTGGTTGTTATGTAAAAACGTGACTTGGTGATGAGTATCCGAGTTGTTGCGCCAAGAAAACTGTTCCCATACGTACTGTTGAAGAAGCTTGTAAGTGAGGATTCGTCTCTGCTCTGGTTGTGGATGAAGTTATGGGTATTTTGTGTGATTTAGCAAAAATATAAACCTCGTGAGCCATGTGCAAGTTGCGACAGTGAAAAATGTATGTCAGGGAAGGTCTGTAACACGTCTTATACAACAATACTGTACAAGTGTGCATTCTTTGTGCCCCAAGACTTCCTGTGTAATCCATGCACCGTGTTAGCGAGAAACGCGTTCGAACTGTTCTCGGAAAACTGAGTGTGGCATGACCTGTGGAACGTGACGGTGGCCGCAGTGCTTCCCACCGCAAGACGTCTTGTCGATGATCACATAAAAAGTAGAGGAGCAGTGTCTGTACTTTAGTGTGAGTGAAGACAACAACACCATTCGAATGTCGAGCCTTTCAGCGTTACTTACTGGTGTGAAGTGCTTTGTAGTTACTTTAATCTGGTCTTTCCCACCTCCAGCATACGACTCCTATAATTTACGTGATAAGGATGACCACGAACTAAAGTCTCTGGGCATGGAGGCTGCTTTCATCGAACGTGGCAATTGACTCAGCGATCATTACCACACTGAAAACACGACCTTGATGTCAGTATTGCTGCCATTGCGCTTGATCTCCTCCAATCTTTTCCTGCTCCCAAAATATTTTCAAATCTACAGTGCAATTAAGTACAAATGGTATAAATATAAAAACGCAGAGGAAATAGAAATATCTTTGGCATGGCTTACAAACTTACAATAGGTCCTCTGAAATCACTATACGTCTTTTACTTTAATTTGACCTAGATCCCGACTTTTTGCAGGCAAGTTTACGTGGAACAATGTTAGAAAAATGCAATATTATGGCATTACATTCTTTTCACAGCACCTGTTCGTGACTACCTTCATATTTTGGTGTAAGTCTCTTGTTACAGCTTATCACGGAAGATGGACAGGCGGCAGTTTTAGGCCAAGTTAGAGTAAAAAGAGTATAGTTGTTTCATTCCGTACATAGAAAACCACCTGCCTAGACTTGCGACTTAGATTTTGATTCACAGTAACGATTGCGCCGGACAAAATAAAAGCCAGAATCTCTCACCAACTCATTTAAGCTACATTCATTCTGGTAGGCATAGTGTTATTGGATACGCGCACAGAACGTGATTTCCTGCTACTCCTACATTGCGGTCGAGATTTGGGGATGAAAGAGGAGCACGTACACCTGATGGCCTTGTGCACCTCTGACGTGTTTGCTCAGGGTATTGAACTGACCAAGATTAGTAGGCCGTTCATCATCGTCAGGGTTAAGTGTGAGATGTTTGATGTACCTTATTTATGCTCTAACACCACATTAATAAGAGACGTGATAATCATGTTGGATTTAATGATGTTGAAGTGTTTCTGTACATGTCTACAGACAAAAAGATCGTGGTATCAAACATGCCTGCATGCTCAGCGTTCCTCAGTGCATTAAGTTACAGAAAGGCAGGATTAATATTTGTCAGCGGAACGTGTTTACACGAAGATAACTCTTCCACTCAAGTACGGTACGTTCGGACTGTGAAGCTCCTATCTGCAAAGACTGCCGACATAGCAGTTTTTAGGCAGTATGTCCATGGGGCCTACAAGTAGTTCGTCGATGATTGCTTATGAGTCAGGACCTCACTCTTGTTCCTAACGTCAGTATAGAGAGAGAGAGACCAGCAGCGACCTCCAGGGCTACTGTTCACCCAGCCTCTCTCATATGCCGTATCAACACGCCTGGGATGGCGAGTGTTCCTGTCTTCATTTTTCTGGTTTTGATTGTCTTAGTTCTTCAATTTTCAGGTTCTCACAGTGCTTAATGTATTTTTGGGTTCATATACTTATTAGGTGGTGGGAAAATAAAATGTAGCTTTGGTCCTGGTAAAATTATCACATTTACTAATAATGAGTATGCATCTAAATGTACATGAACTGCCTTGCTTTTTGACTCCTCGTTGACTATGAGTTAAGGTAAAATTAATGATTACGAGGCTGGAGCAAAACAAATCGTTCACCGCAATTATCCCAAAACGGCGATTTGTTTAGTTCGCTTCTCTTACATTATGGGACAATATCCGTGAGAGTAAAGGAGACAGACTAAACCCACTTATTCTCGGAGGGGCACAGGTGATGGGTTGGATCCTCTGTGTATATGTCGGTGTTGGGATGTGTAAATCTACCTGCCCAGGACTTGTGTTCCTACAGCACAGGAGGGAGTGGGGGAGGTTGTATTTGAAGCTCCACTCTTTAATTTTTATCCCCAGTGGAACCAGTCAATGCTCTTGGTATCCTAATCAAGAATAACTGTACTGAATCTGGGTTAATGGATGGATGGATGAATGAATGGGTGGAAGGATGAATAGACGAAGAAATCCTCAAATTATCAGTCGTCAAACAGTTGCATTAATGGATGGATGGATGGAAGGGTGAATAAACCTCGAATTATCAAAGTCATCAAACAAACAGGCTCTTGGCTAATACTGCAGTGCACAAGCCTCCCCTGGACATAATTTAGCGGAGCCTAATTCAGGAGAGGAGTGGAAGCCGCCCAATCCCACCTGCTAATGTAATCACTTCCGCCCTATTCATTTGCCCACTTCCGCTCTTGACAATTGCCTGGTGGTGCAACACTGGCTACATCCTGCACCACAATGCTGTATATCCTGCATCACAACATATCCAGCACCACAACACATCTAGCACCACAAATACCGTATATCCAACACCACAGCATAAGAAACACCACAGTGCAAACCGTACCACAGTATATCCATCGCATGAGTATATTTAACACCACGGATATAACACCAAAGTAACACCACGTATAACACCACAGTATATAACACAACAGTAAACTCGAAAGCATTAATCTGTATTACCCGTGGAAGCCAAAGCCGATCGCCGCTCATATGTGGGCGGGTAATCGAATGCACTAAACATGCGTATTTCAGAACTCCAGCTGCGGTTTGCTCTCACCACCGATAGATGGCTCTGCTGAACACACGCCTGGCAGTGCTTTCGTGGAGCTGAAATCCTGTCATGATGGTTCTCGTACTGTGTGTAAATTTTAAGTCCCATGTGCCCCAGCCTCTCCTTCCAGGCATTTTTCGCACGAGTAAAATTCGTGCTTATTAACTCCCCTGTTGTGATCTTCCTCCATCTTTAACAGATCTCTCCCCTTCTTTATCAGATCTCCCCCCTTTTTATCAGATCTCTCCCCCTCTTGTCCAGCTCTCTCCCTCCCTCTTTACCAGATCTCCCCCTTCCTCTTTATCAGGTTTCTCTCCCTCTTTACCAGGTCTCTCTCCCACTTTACCAGATCTCCCCCCTCTTTAACAGATTTCTCCCCCTTTTTACCATATTTCTCCCCTTCTTTACCAGATCTCCCCCTCTTTGTCAGATCTCCCCCCTCTTTATCAGACCTTCCCCCTCTTTACCAGGTCTCCTCCTCCCTCTTTACCAGATCTCCTTCCCTTCTCTTTACTAGATCTTCCCCCTCTTTACCAAACCTCCCCCTCATTACCAAACCTCCCCCTCTTTACCAGATCTCTCCTCCTTCCATTTCGAAGTTGCCAGCAGGTTTGAGTGGAGGTGGAGGGACAGGGGACGTCAAGAGAAACGTACTGCACAGCTGGTTTGGACAGTATGGGGGTGTGGACAGTGACAGCTGGACAAAGGCAGTGTATAGAGACAAAGCTGGCAGGAGGAGGAGGAGAGGAGGACTGAGAAGGAGGAGCTGGAGAGACAAGGCAAATCTGATGTGAGGAGAGTGGCAGTGACTTGGAGACATGAAGCAAATATTAATGAGAGAAAGAATGGGGGACTGACAATGAATGGGAGAGGTGAAGCAGATCTAATGGGAGAGAGAGGAGGAGAAGACTGAGAAGGAATTGGAGACACGAAGGAAAAGCACGGCATCTTGAGACAAAAAGTAAAGACATCTTGAATCACCTTGACACCAGTCATGAATATCGGGCAGGAATCACAGGTGCGAGGACCGACATGCTAAGGTGAGAGTCAGCACTAGTCAGGGTTAATTAAGGTTGCGCCCTGGGTATTTTAATCAAGGTATTTTAGGTGATCTTAAGTGATATTAATTTCTCCATTCTGTTGTTATTCTGGTTGTTATTTGTAGATGTCCCAGGTCCATCTTAATGTGAAACCCTGTGGCCTGCAGGTTGAAACTGTCCCTTTCCTGAAATCCACCATCCTGCTTTTAGGGGACAGGGAGGGAGTGGAGGGACGTTTGTATAACCAGGCAAAGGGACCCTGTTAAATGGGTGCCACCGCGAGAGACCGTCCATCTTCCCTACCTCTCCACTTTGTAAACACGCATAATATGACAGCTTATCAGGTGAAGTACAAGCCAGATGTGATAAAGTACACAGTTCAATGTAAACCAGGCTAATTTAAGTCGCATGGATGGTAGGGATAATACAACAGAATGTACAGTATCATGAAGTCAAGTGTGTTATTAGATTGTCAGTTGTATTCTTGTTGGGGCGACACTCTCCCGAATTCAAGAGTGTCAGATCTGATTTTGATTTTCAGTGCTCGCGATCATACCCCACGTACCTAATGAGAAAAGGAGGAGAGGAAGACTGATAACGAGGTGGGAGGGGAAGCGGAGGGACACTTTGGGTATGGAGGGTTGGAGTGGCGGGAGGGAACTGCGATGACAGGTGACAGAGAGGGTAGGAGGAGGAGGAGGAGGAGAGAAAGGCCGATAGCGAGACGGAGGGACGAAGCAAACCCGAGGGGAGAAGGAGAGGAGGACTAAGAAACAGGAGAGAGACAACGTGGAAGTATTTTGGAGAAGTATTGGGCCTGTGATTTCGACACCTTACATATCTAACGCCTGTGATATTTTTTGCATAATCCACTTTTACATCTCTTGCTTTGCCATTTTTTTTTTACAATTATCAGTATGGGTGCCGTGAATGATATGCAAGTAAATATTAACGTATCATGACTGTGTGAATATAAACTAGTAAGGGAAAGTGTTAGAAAGCGTCCTAACATAAGAAAATACGGTTCCTTAGAGTGGCTGGAATGAGTTGTGGTGGTGGAGACTTGGAGTAATGAGAAGTAGCGATGACTTAAAAGGCTTGGTGTGGTGGGGGGAGGTTGTGATGACAGGCATGACGTAGTGGGAGGGAGTGGTGATGAGAGAGTGACTTGGACTGGTGGGAGAGAGTTGTGATGAGAGACAGGGTTGGAATGCTGGGAGGGAGGTGTGGTGACAGAGAGACTTGGGGTGGTGGGAAGGAGTGGTGATGACAGAGAGGCTTGGAGTGATGAGAGGGAGTGATGATGACAAAGGCTTGGAGTGGTGGAAAGGAGTGGTGATAACAGAGACCTGGAGTGGTGGGAGGGAGTGGTGATGACAGAGAGACTTGGAGTGACTGGAACTTTTGACGGCGGGAGGGACAGAGAGGGTGGAAAACTATTTTCTTGCTATGCACACACTCTTGCTCCGTCAATAAGAGGGAGTAGAATTCCTTTTGATCTTTCTCCTGATGATTCCCTGCATCTTAAGTGGGATTACCGAAAATGGAGGAGTCTGATAAAGCGTTCATTAATTCACTGTCTCCTATAGGTCATTCACTTTTACTTGGCCCAAAATTTTCACCCCCTTGCAGCCTATTTCACGTACCTCAGTGCCAGAAAAACACAAGTATTGTTGCCCTACATCCTTTCCGCAGCACTTCTTTATGACTAGCATCATATTCTAGCGTTAATCTATTGCTATAACTCGGCATTCAAGTTGTAAGGATGGCAATTTTAGGCCAAGATAAAGTGAACAGAGTGTAGTGTGCTCTAGGTTGAATAAGTCTGCAGATACCAACGAGAGGGGCACTCAGTGGAGCGCATCTCTCCGACAGGGGCAACGTAATTTCCACTCTTCATAATGGGTTAGGTTTTCTCATCAGTGATTAGGGTTTCGCAAAAAGTGTTTTCAGGATCCAGAATCTGTAATACGATCCGAATCAGTCCCAAAAGTTAATCGATTGTTCTCTGAGACATGGGCTATCTACCCACCAAATCTGGTCCAAATCTCTCTTTTAGTTTTTGAGTAATCCTGCTGACAGACAAACAGACTAACAAACCAACAAACAAGGGTGAAAACGTACTCTTCTTGTCGGAGAGAATAATATGAGATGGCACACTCTGAATAAAAGAATTAGCCAGTTCTTACAATGACGTATTTTCATTTTATTCGCAGTAACCCCTAAAGATTTTGTTTAAATTAGGAAGGGCAGGAGTCTAAGTAAAAAAAAAATGCTACGTTACGTTTATCAAAGGAAAAAGATCATCCGTAGAATTGATTTCATGACAATATTTAGGTCGCAGGTGCAATAAATAAATAAATAAATGAATAAATAAATAAATAAAATAAAACAACTACAGTGTTAATAAATGAGAGAAAGTTTTAAAAATCGTGGAAATATTGGAAAGTTAATAAATCATCCCCAAAATGCAAACTCCATAAAAACACCAGCCCAAGCGTGGATCCTAACGCGGGCAATAGATGACAGAATAGCAGGCAGCGAGCACTATTTAATCCTCTTTCAACACACCGATCCCCTCCTGAAAACCGTGCCTGAAATATTGGTGCGCTGGATGGGTTATACTGACTTTCTCATCTGTCTATCTATCTGTCTATTTGTATCTATCTATCTATCTATCTCTGTCTATATCAGCCTATTTTTCTATTTATCTTTCTGTCTATCTATCTTGGCTATTCTATGTCCTATGCGATTTTCTTTCTACATTTCCTCAGTATGTTTCTTTTGACTCTCTCTCTCTCTCTCTCTCTCTCTCTCTCTCTCTCTCTCTCTCTCTCTCAAGTAACCGAGTACAAGCAAACAACCTCTTAAAGCATGAGTGTATAATTTCTTTCTCCAATTACTCACACTTTCTTGCCTATACACGTCTTCCTTTCTTTCATCATTTATCCGTCACTTTATATCAGTACCAGACGATGCAAGACTTATTCGTAGGGCCCCTGACCAAAGCTCCTCCACTTCTTATAGTCTCAGTCCATCACCACTCCTTCATGCTACTCCAAATGGTCCTCCTTTATTTTCTCCACCCAAGAACCTCCTTTCCTCTTCCTTCCTTCCTCTTCCTTCACAAGAATCCTGCTGGAATTAAGTAATGTGTGATTTTAAGGCCTGTTTTTCCTGAGCACTTATTCGCTACTCTTCTTTTCCTTTCAATGGATGTTAGAAGGAGGTAGAGAGATGATTTAATACCGCGCTTGTGATTACTTGTTTTAAGATGATGCTGTACACACACACACACACACACACACACACACACACACACACACACACACACACACACACACACACACACACACACACACACACACACACACACACACACACACACGTTATAGGAAAATAATATAAATAGATAAATATATACTGTAGATGAATGGATAGATGAACATACAGATAGATAGGTATGGATATAGATATACACACAGAGATACATGTGTACACGCTTACATATATGAGAGAGAGAGAGAGAGAGGATCCTCGTTTTACCCTTTTCACTATGACGAAGTTTTTTTTTCATAACTCCTTCTATACACCTGTGAAAATAAATGGATTAGATTTACCGTTCATTAACCCTTTCAGTACAAATGGGCAACTCGGAAGATGAGCGGTATTTTTTTTGGATATAACAAGAAAAAGACATACGGTAACCAAGTCATCATTGTGTACTGTACAAGTTATCCGCACAATCAGAACAATGTACTCTTATTTCCAGTCATTTTTTAGTACTGTTTGGTGGCTCTTCTCTGTTCTGTGTCTAAAAATGTCGAAACTCTTTACTTCATTATTATCCCTTTTTGCTTTGTATTTTTTTGTGTTCGTTGCGTTAGTTTATATTGTCAGTTTTTCTTTCTATCTTTTTCATGTGTAGTGTGGGTGTGGTGGTAGTGTGGGTGTGGTGGTAGTGTGGCTGTGGAAGAGTGTGGATGTGGTGGTAATGTAGTTGTAGTTGTAGTGTGGCCCTGATGGTAGTACATGAGTGGGTGTGTGGTTGATATAATGTGTTTATCATGGCTCTCTCTTGACTTTATCTTCTCAGTCTATCTCAGTCTATTTTTATTTTACAGGTCTTATTTACCCCCGGCCGCGTTTATGTCTAAGATACTTCTCTGTCTCTCTGCTGTAATTGTCCTTGTGGCTCTGTGTCGGTACTTCTCTCTCCATCTCTTTCCTTTGTCTCTCTGGCTCTGTTGACCTCATCCTCTCAGTCCATCTCTTCCTGTCCCTTTCTTTATAATTATTTCCTTGACCACGTTACTGTCTATATTACTGTAGTTTTTATTTAGCTGTCCGTCTGTTTCTGTGTTTACCCCATCCTCTCACATCCACTCTCAACTAAGGCCGGTTTTCGCAAAGTTAAAAGTCAAGATATTTTAACTAATCTTCGTATCGTATATTGACAGTCGTGCTGAGATCCGTATTTGCGAGCACCGAAAGACAGTATGGAATTAAATCTTAGTCAGGAGTATATAAGATTAGTCAGCGTTGCTCCCGAGGTATTTGGCTGATAGTGACCTGATTTTGCCTTCCCGAGAATGTAAACACAAACATCGCCTCGGTTTCCTAGTTTAAATATAGGCTTCTTTGGTGAATTAAAACAGTTCAGTAGGCATGAACTTGATGTAATTCGTATAGATGGTGGAGTTAACAAGGCATGACATAGTGGAGTAAAACACATAGACACACGTTCAGCTGATTCTCTTTGCGACACTCTCCGTATTCAGTACTGATGTTAAAGTGGTCAGCATTTATTCTCACTTATAATTCTCTCACAAACTCGTCTCTTCGCTGTTCCTCTTGTCCGTTTGGAGCTGTGTTGTTAGTTCATTCTGTAACTACATCTTTACGTCTTTCTCTTATTTATTTATTTTTCTGCATTAGTTTTATTTCGGTCGCCAGAATGCATAGGATGGTACTCT
This sequence comes from Coenobita brevimanus, assembly GCF_032717465.1. Classification (NCBI taxonomy): domain Eukaryota; kingdom Metazoa; phylum Arthropoda; class Malacostraca; order Decapoda; family Coenobitidae; genus Coenobita; species Coenobita brevimanus. The sequence goes on from NC_137054.1 coordinate 69,270,191, forward strand.
GTTGCTTGATTATCCGTTTTCCTCATCCTGTCACTTCTTCCGTTTTGCCAATTTTCCATTGCAATCACTTATTCTTTCTTTCAGTATTGTTCCATGTCTGAACTGCCACTCAGATTCCTATTCTAGTTGCCAATCAGGTTCTGTGTCTGCCTTGGCCTTTCTCACTATCTCTCTGTCCTTTTATATTCACATCAAGGCCAATAGTAACTACTAATATTCTAACTTTTCGTCCTGTTTTGTGTTTACCTTATCGTCTCACTCTCCCGTAGTGCTGCCTTTATTCTGCTCTGCCGTCTGTCTGCTGTGTCTGCTTTGTCCTCTCACCTCATCCATTGGTTTTCACACAACAGTAACTTTTCTTCTGGTTCCTGTCTGCTTCATTCTCTCACTCTGTCTCTGGGACGCCTCTGTTTATCTGCGTGTCTGTCTAATTCTGTTTGCTGTCTCCTACCTCATCGTGTCATGGTTTACGAAATGGAACTTTAATTTTTCACTCGCCTCCACATCTGCTTAATCCCATCGCTTCATTTTTGTTTGTCTGTCATCCCATCCGTCACAGAGTCGTGTAATATCCCCCACAACGTATTCCCTCACTAAAAACATTTACATCCAGCGGCGGTGTAAACATTTCAACATTCACCCTGATTTCATGTGGCTTAGAGGGAACCCGTGATGAAGGACCACTGAGGTGTGATGTGATGTGGGGGTGGTGATGTGATTTTGATGATGGTGTGGTTATGATGGTGTGACGGTGGGTATGTATAGCTGTGGTGGTGTGATGCTGAGGTGATGTGATTAGGGTGATGTGGTGATGGCATATATCATTTAGTTGGTGTGGGTGTGGTGATGGAATGATAGGGCTGGTGTAATTGTGGTGTTGATGTGACTGTGACTGGCATGACTGTGATGGTGTGGTTGCGGTGGTGATGGTGTGGCTGGTGAAATATGGATGTTGTGCCCTAATGTAACTGTAATGGCTAATCTGACACGATCTCTCTCTCTCTCTCTCTCTCTCTCTCTCTCTCTCACACACACACACACACACACACACACACACACACACACACACACACACACACACACACACACACACACACACACACACACACACACACACACACACACACACACACACACACACACACACACACACACACACACACACACACACACACACACACACTCTTAAAATTCACAGTCAGGTTGATTTGCATGGAACACAGGAAGCCTCTTTATATAAAGTTCTGGCCTATGAAAGTGTACCTTCGCCTCTTCAGTCTTAGAAATTTATTTATATTTTATTCTTGCCTCTCAGACGAATTTAGCCAATTTTGGAGGGTCACCTAATAAAGATTTTTTTTTGAAGGCTACGTCTCTCCCTTGCAGTTCAAGAAATCTATCCCAAAATAAGTGAAATCGACTTGAGAGAGCAAAAATTAGCTTTAAATATATGTAAATGAATTGAATGGGTTAGTCCTTCCATGGTGGGGTCTGGAATATTTTGTTAAGTATTTAGTGAGTCATAGAAGCCCACGTGTTAAATACCGGTTCCATTAACTCTCTAATGGTCGAGACAACTCCAGTATTCTTTCCCAGGTGACCCCAGATGATGATACTACCTTGAGAGAGAGAGTAAAGAAGCCTGAGATTAATAATACAAGATACGTTTAAGTAATGCTAAGACGTGAAAATCTCAGTAGGAGTAAAGTAAAAGATCATCAAAGCAGTAAATAAATAATGATGGTTTTTTTCCTGTTCCATGCGTGTTTTGGTGTTTTGTGCAGGTCAGTACGTTTTTCTCTTTTCCTTTTCTTTTTCTTCTTCTTCTTCTTCATCATCATCATCATCATCATCATCATCATCATCATCATCATCATCATCATCATCATCTTCTTCTTCTTCTTCTTCTTCATCATCATCATCATCATCATCATCATCATCATCATCATCATCATCATCATCATCATCATCATCATCATCATCTTCTTCTTCTTCTTCTTTTTCATCATCATCATCATCTTCTTCTTCTTCTTCTTCTTTTTCATCATCATCATCATTTTCCTCTCTTCTTCTATTTCTCCTGCTCCTCCTCTTCCTCCATCTCCATCGTCTCCTCTTCTTCTTCTTCTGTAATGAATCTCAGCAGTCAAGAAGGTAAACTCTTCCCCAATTCTCCCCTTCACTCCCATGACGAATTATTTACTTTCATCTGGCCTACGAACAGGAAATTTTACGCAGCTTAATAAAGATAATCAATACCCAGTGAATTTACGAAGGCAATACTAACCACTCGCTTTCCAAAAATTTTCCCCAAAGTTAATTAATGTTGCCTGAAGATAGACTCAAAAAGAAAAAAAAGGATGGGGCGGGGGATGGAAAATAAGGGTTAATTTTGAGGGATAGATTGACAATAATATGGTTAATTATTCCAAGTCTTAATGTGTTTGGATTATAATGCTTCATATGAGGGAAAGACTGACAAAAATATGGTTAATTACTCTCTCACTCATAATAATAATAATAATAATAATAATAATAATAATAATAATAAATAAAATGTATGGTAATTGAAGAGCATGGGAAACTGATGATTGTCCCTTTGTACTAGATATGTTACTGATATATATATATATATATATATATATATATATATATATATATATATATATATATATATATATATTTTTATCTTGGTCATGCATCACCTCGTCCTTAGGCGGAAAAGTTATGATGATGATGATGATGATGCAGGAGAAAATGGGATGAATTTATTTTTTTCCAAAGTGTGAACTCTCTCTCTCTCACACACACACACACACACACACACACACACACACACACACACACACACACACACACACACACACACACACACACACACACACACACACACACACCCTGGCTTCACCTGTATGTATCAGTTTTTGTGTCTAATATAACAACTATCCCTCAATTCATTTTTTTTTTCCATTCATTTCTCCATACACCGCCTTTCACAATATCCTGTTTTCCTCCCTCACTCTCCAGTCAGTCACAGTTTCACCAATTTTTATCCCCTACACCGATGAGGACGCTTGACCATGGTGCTCCAATCAGTTCTATTCTGTTATCATGGTCTGTTTCCTCAGTTGAAGGATTTTCGTGAAGGAATTCCTGTCAGGTTTATTCTTTCGCTGTAATCCTTCCAATAAAGACTGTCCCATCTCTTCGCCTCAGTCTTTCCATTAATAGAGAGAGAGAGAGAGAGAGAGAGAGAGGGGGGAGCAACTAAAGCGATGCAACCAGTCAATCATTCCTTCACCTCTGACCCGTGAACTTTTGGCTTGGTCACTTTTTAATGAGAGACAGAGAGAGAGAGAGAGAGAGAGAGACCTATGAACTTTCGCTCGGGATTTTTTTTTTTCCATCGTTTTGTTATATATTATGATCTATTTGTTTTCACTCGAGAGAACTGGGTCACTCACAACTTTAACACTAAGTTGTGGTTGTATGATACTGATGAGACTTTGTTATGACGTGAGAAAGAGTAGAGAGGAGTAGGAAGGAGTTGGGAAGATTAGGAAAGAGTAGGTAGGAGTAAGGAAGAGTAGGGAAAGGTGGGAAATAGTAGGGCGGAGTAGGGAAGAGTAGGAAAAGGTAGGGAGGAGTAGGGAAGAGCAGGGAAGAGTTAGGATAGGGTAGGAAGGAGTAGGGAAGATTAGGAAAGAGTAGGTAGGCGTAGGGAAGAGCAGGGAGGAGTAGGAAAGGGTAGGGAAGAGCAGGAAAGAGGGTTAAGTATTTTACTGATGTCACAGTAAGCCTGTTTTTGGTTTATTCTTGCTGCCATAGGATTGTTCAATTGTGGAATGATGTGTGGCAGTAAAGGAAATAATGAAGGCTGTATCAAACCCCACTAGTTCGATAAGTCACTCCTAAGATGAATATAATTATCTGGTAGTGGAAAGAAAAGAATGGAAAATGAGTTATTATGTTGATGAGGTTAAGATGTATCACTGACCGTGGGAAATGTGACGCCAGGATACGTGTTACTTTCAGCGTTTACCCTCATCGCTTCTACTCACGAACCACACAACAGCATCATCATCATCACAATACCCACTTACCTATCCACTTCATCCACCAGCCACTCGACAACACCACCATCACACCACAACACCCGCCTACCTATCCACTTCACCCACCACCTACTCACCAACACAATCACCACTCCACAACGCCCACTTTCCTATCCAACGCAATCTCATCTTCATTACCCAGCCCGGAACAACTCGCCCACTCTCACAGGCTGCTGGGTTATTAAGAAGAAAATATTTTGTGCTCTTTTCCATTTCCTTTCCTATAATTTCCATGCTGAGCTGGGTGAGGCGAGAATTGAATTTGATGGTCAGAAAGGTTCACCCATCCAATCACGAACCACCCACTCGAGTAATTCCATATGCTATGATTTCCTGTAGGTGGAAAGACAAGCCTAATGATGATGATGATGATTTCTTGTTGCCCTGGGTCAAATGAGATGTAGGAATTGGAGACTAAGGGCCGAATACATAGACGATGAATTGCAAAGGGGGATGCAGACCCCCCCAATTTTTCTGATGATTTCTGAGGTACCTGCTGAAGATGCAACGTACCTGACCTTCCTGTATGGTTGCTGACTCCATTCTGTAATATGGGATGCAGGCCGATCGTACCTAATAACTACAAGCGTTCCTAAAACGACTTTCAATCATTTACCTCCGCCAACGAAGCTGGAGGAGGTCATGTACTCACCTATGTTTGTTTGTTTGTTTGTTTCTTTGTCCACACGGTATCTCCAAAGTTTTCGTTGAATTTCACTGAAATTTCGTGGAAGGGTGTGCCATGGGCCAAAATACAAGTGATTAATTTGGGGGACGGATCTGGATCCGGATCCGGATCCTGCAATGGCACTGGAGGAGGTGTGTGCTCTCTGAGTGCTTTCTAGCTAAGTATCTGCGTTCCATTATCCATTTTAAGGTCTAAGCATGACCTTATGATTCCCAGAGTCCATCATCCAATCACTAGCCAGCCCACAAGAACACTTACATTTACAGGGGGCGTGGAGAGCCATGTTGCCCGCTGCCAAGGAGGAGGAGGAGGAGGAGGAGGAGGAGGAGGAGGAGGAGGGCGAGGGGTGTGAGAGATTCTTGAGAGATCTTCCCTGCATAATTTGCTGCCTGAGTAAAAATAGAAGCTAAAGTAGATGAGCCAGAGGAGGGAGGTGGTTCTAGACGCCCGGAGAGAGAGAGAGAGAGAGAGAGAGAGAGAGAGAGAGAGTCTACGTGTACGTGCGTGTGTGCGTGTGCATGTGCACATGTACGTGTGCACGCGTGTGCGCGTGCGTGTGGGTTCATGCATGCGTGCATGTATGTGTGTGTTGTTTGTGTGCGTTCTGTGTGTGTGCGTTGTGTGTGTGCGTGCGTGTTTGTGTTTATGTGATTGTGTGTACGTGCGTGCGTGCTAGTGTGCGTGCGTGTGCGTCCGTGTGTGTGTGTGTGTGTGTGTGTGTGTGTGTGTGTGTGTGTGTGTGTGTGTGTGTGTGTGTGTGTGTGTGTGTGTGTGAGAGTTGGTTGTTAGTGATCAGAACAGCTGATTATCTCCACAGTTTATGTCTCAGCAAAGTTGCAAGAGTAATTTAAATGGTAATCGTAAAGGGAAAACAGGACATGATGATGAGTTTTCCTTTTTGTGTCGCATGATCGAATTTCATACAGATTAGCCTATATGGACTACGTTGCAGGTTTTTGTATCCTCCTCCTCCTTCTCCTCTTCCTTCTCCTCCTCCTCCTCCTCCTCATCATCATCATCATCATCATCATCATCATCATCATCATCACTATCCTTAGTCAAGATCCAGCACAAGGCTGTTTCATTTCATTAGGAACTTTATTCGTGGGGTGAAAGAAGCACCAACAACTATACATTTATTTTTCTGAGCCGTAGTAGGTAACACGTTGCTTATAGCGTAAATACTGAACGATGGTACAGGGTTAAGCCTTCCAGTCCTGTATTTTACGTGGTTTGCTTTTCAGAGGTGGTATTTTTTCTCTCTGATTTCCAGGATTCAGTGTTTTCATAATCCATCCCTTGTTAGTAAATCTAGTACAGTTGTTGATGTAGTTTGAAGGCCTATATTGTACGAGTAAAATCATCTCTTTTTCATATACTGGCAGTTGGGAGAATATGCACGGCGTGACCAGGGTGTGTATGCCAACTGCTCGTCTGTCAAATCATACACCCAGTGAAAATAATACATACAGTAAGTTAAATACAAAACTCCGTTCGTCATCGCTGCCTCTTCCTCACTGTTGAATTCATAGATGCTTGAATGAAACGTAGTGGGTGATAGCATGCTCCCCGATTCACTGACTCACATCCAAGTGTCTTATCCAGCCCTGAAACTGATACAGGAGAGGCGAAAGGAATTTATGATCGAACTGTACATGGATAGAAGTCACTCCCATTTCTACTCTCAAGTACACAGTAGCCGAATAAATGAACCGCTTAAAGAGACGAATTTCTTACGGGAGCAAAATCGTCCAGTGAAGGCTAGAATTAGATACCTTGGTGTACGTCCATAGCAGCGTAAGGGTATTGACTGTGGATTAAATTTATTGCATTTTTGCGTCTCACAGCCTCTGTCCTCCATCCAGGTGTGGCATATTTTTGTGTCTGTGTCTGTTTGTCCTAAGCTCCTTGTGACGAAAAAATAACTGGTAACGTTAATTGTCAGTCTTAGCGACGACTATAGCTTCAGCTTGACCCTTCGCTGCCAAGTAATAATCATGGCCTACGTACGCAAAAGGACCATTTGCTGTAGTCGGGGCGCCCACCATCCATTCACACGATTTAATGTTTTTTTCAGATGACTGTACATTGAGTGACAAGTCAGATGGTTTCCTGAAATCTCTGAAACTATTTATTACATTGGACGGCAAACGTATAAACAAATGACACTTGGTTTTTCAGGTGAATAAAAAAAGAGGGGTAGTTAAGGATTAGTGCTCACAAAATGCCGCTCAGGGTAGAACGAGGATGATTGTCCTCGTCTTAAATATAGGGACTCAGTAGCCTCTTCCCGAGCCCCTTGCGCTCCTGGTGGAGGGAAAAATATAGATGACAAATCAACAGGTTATCATATTCAACCGAACTTCCTTTTCAGATGCGGTTTAAGTCATAGCAAACAAATATCTATGCTGTTTGAAGGGGAAAAATAGAAGGGGAAGGGTGAGTTTTGCGTGTTGCCAATGCATGACACAACAATCTCCTCATTCACTTAAAATGACTGGAATAACATACGTCCTTCAGCCATCCTCGACACCCACCAGATGGCAGGTCGATCGGGCAAGACGCCGCTGCAGCCCTAACATTTGTTTTGGTTTCCCGGTACGAGATGGCGGCGTCACTGTTGCCATGGGGACTCTGACGCGTCCATATATAGACTGCATGGCTGTTGTGGAGGGACGCGAAGGGGAGGAAGGGAAGGAGAGAGAGGAGAAGGGGGAGCCGGAGGAAGGAGAAGGAGGAGGAGAGGAAGGAGAGCTCGGTAATAGAAAATATGAAGTGTGAGGTGCCGGAGTCAGAGTGTGAGAGTAAAGAGAAATGAGTAAATTGATAAAAGAACAGCAAGAATATGAAGGGAAGAAAGAACAGCATTTATTACAAGGGAGTTCCGTGCTTGTAAAGGGAAGGAGAACCAAGAACAAAGGGAGCAGTGACATGAAAGAAGAATTTAAGCGGAGTGAGGAAGGATGACAGCATGGAGGAAAGGATTATATTTAGTTGAGGTCACGACAATAATTTAGACCAGGTTAATCGAGGTTGATAGAACATGAATTTCGTGTATATAAGCTTCCCCAGAACTTGATTATAGCTTAGTTAAGGTCAGATCAAGTTAGCTGACAATAGACTAGAATATATTAGGTTAAGTCAGACGAGGTTAAGTTAGGTTAGGTTAGGCTCGACTCCGCCGCACGTGTCTCCAAAACTTTACCATAATGAAGCAAAACTTGAGAACTTAGGTAAACAGGAGGGTTAGGGGAGGGATGGAGGGCAGGAAGTGAGGGAGAAAGTTTGGGAAGTAAAGAGGGAAAGGGAGGGGTAGGCGATGAGGGTAAGGTAGAGGAGGGGAAGAGGTAAGACCAGCAAAGGAAAGAAAAGGGTAGCAGAGGAAGTGGAGTAGGGAAGGAAGAAGGGGAGAGGTACTGAAAAACTGAATGAGACTGGAAAAGGTGGGATGAGAGGGGAAAGAAGAGGGAAGAAGGTAAGGTTAAACAGGCTGAGGGGAGCCATGAACTAAAAAAAAGAGATTGTGCAGTGTAGTAAGGTTAGGAAAGGTAAAACTAGATTAAACGAAATAAACTGAGGGAAGTAAAGAAGAAATAGTAGGGGTAGTCGAGAAATCAATAAAGCCATCTGCTGCCGTAAAGACGTGGGTTCGATCCCATTCGACTTTCGTAAAAACAAACTTTCCATATCTTCCACAATTCCCTTCGACGTGGGATGACAGATCTTACGAGGGAAATATTATCTATAAATGAAATTTGGAATTTTTATATACCGAGAAAGTAAGGAAACGTCATAGGGCGGTGTTAGGGAGTCAGATGCCACCTTTACTTTCCTTAAATCTTCTGAAACGCGTGGGAGTTGTTAGTGACTCCAGTTCTTGATTACAAACAAGGTGACAGACAGGTGTAGGTAGGGATGATGTAAGGTGTAAACAGCATAGGGAAAGAGTTGGGGAGAGAAATTTCAGGTGAGCAGACTAGGAGTTGTTGTGGGGGATAGTGTAGTGAGGCAGTGTGGTGAGAGTGAATGTGGTGAAGGACAGTGTGGTGAAGGAGTATGGTAAAGGAGTGTGGTGAGGGAGGGTGTAGTGAGGAAGAGTGGGGTGAGGGAGCGTGTGGTGGGCGAGAGTGTGGTGAGGGTGAGTGTGGTAAAGGAGAGTGTGACGAGGGAGGGTGTTGTATGAGTGAGTATGGTGGAGAGTGGTGAAGAAGAATGGTGAAGGAGAGTGGTTATGGAGTGTGTAGTGAGGGAGAAAATGTACAGTGGTGAGGGAGAGAGTGTACGGGAGTGAGGGGGTAAACAGAGTGAGGAAAAGAGTGTAGTGAGGAAAATTGTGAGGGAGGGGGAGTGCGGTGAGAGAGAGAGAGAGAGAGAGAGAAGAGAGTGACGTTGTGAGGCTGGGATAGTGTTGACGAACCCTTGCCCAAATGTCATTATAACCCTGTCTGTCCCCCATACACCTGCATTACGCCCTTCTGCCAAAACAACCCTACCTGTCTCGCACACCTGCCCTTCATACTGCTTTGCCTGTACCTACCTGTGTGTGTGCGTGTGTGTGTGTGTGTACGTGTGTGTGTGTGTGTGTGTGTGTGTGTGTGTGTGTGTGTGTGTGTGTGTGTGAACGAAATAGCACAAAAATTTCTTATCCGACTTTGACCAAACTTGGTGGGCGGGTTGAGGAATAGCCAATGTGAGTTCTTCTTACCGACTCTGTATGAATGTCTGATTTTTATCTTTGTTTATACTTGTCCACACATCTGCCTTGCCTTTCTTGCCTTATTTATCAATACCTTGCCTCATCTGTTTCATACTCCATACCTTCTTGCACACTTGTCCATCACACCTGTCTCACAAACCTACCCCACACATCTGCCCACCAGACCTGCCTCATACACCTTCCCCACACACCCTGCCCCACACCTCTGTCCCACACACCCTGCCCCACATCCCTGCCTCATACACCTGGCTCACCTTTTCTGCCTTAACATGCCTCGTATTTTCCCTACTCGTTATCTACCCCACCGTCTTAAAGCATACCTGTCTCACACCTCTCATATTTTGTCCTGCCTCATTTGCCTTACTTTTCCTGCCTCTCACCTGCTATATATTTTCCTACCTAACACTCATTTTTTCACGTTTCACTTTTCCTTACCTCAGACATGCCTTGCTGCCTTACCTTTTCTTGCCTGTCACCTGCCTTACCTTTTCGTTTCTCGATCCTGCCTAACTTTTTCCTGCCTCACACCTGCCTTGCCTTTTCCTTCCTTACACCTACCTTAATCTTTTCCTACCTTATACCTGCCTCACATTTTTTTCTGTTTCCCTTACATATTCCTGACTCTCACCTGCCTTAGCCATTATGCTACTCATCTGCCTTGTCCTTTCCTGCTCCTTTCTGGCCTTTTAATTCCTGCTTCACGCTTACCTCACATTTTCCTGGCTCTTCCTTAACCCGTCACGTCCCGAGGTTTTCCGCACCTCCGACATCCCCCAGTCCCGACGTATTTTCGAAAATTTTTTTTTTGGCTAAAACCTTCGCTTTTGGTGAGAAACATAGAAAATTCGTAGAGAAATGGCTCACCTGAGGTTTAAAATACTCAATTCAGGTAGGAGTTCCTCCTTACCTGACTGGGTTTTCTAACATGCTGGCACCAAAGAAAACGAGTTCTATGGGAGGGTAACTATTTTATCCACTCATAAACGGTAATTATTTATTTACTTGGTACGAATGTATATGTAGTATGAGAGTATATTGGTTTTCAAGCAGTAATAAAGGCATTATAAGCGTTGTTTCACTCACTAACTAATCACCATACCTGACCTTTTTTTGCCACATTACCTGATCATTATTTCTGGCTGTTTCTTCTTCTAATGCTATGTAAACATTGTCCTCCACATTGTCATCGATTGGGGAATCACTCTGGCCCTGAATATCTTTACTAGCCAGGTCACTGTTAACAGGTGAATTGCCGAGACAATGGCGTGAGGGGGGGAGGGGGGAGGTTATGCGGTGTAAGGCATTGTCCTTGCTTGGCATCTTGTAGAGGAATAGAGGAAGGTGTCCCGTGTATACATACGAAAAATCACGCGTGAAAATTGAAAATTGTGCAAATTAGGGACCTTGCAATTGCACAACGTACCGGTACGTCGCCGGGACTGGCAAATGCAAATCGTTGCAACGTACCCATACGTCGACGGGACGGGGCGGGTTAAGGCATTTGCTCTCATATTTCTCCTTCTCTTATTGGCCTTGTTATTTTCTGGCTACACGTCTGCCTTTGCGTTTCCTGACAGTTCATAATTTTCTCTCTGTCTGGCACACATAACTTTCTTAAATTTTTCCTTCCTCACATACTTATTATACTTTATTGGCTTTGTTTTTCTTCCCTACCCCTTCTCTGCCTTTAACCTGCTTTACCTGCTTTACTTGTCTCCCTGCTTTACTTTTCTTGCCTCCTTTTCTGTGCCTTCAACCTGCCTTATCTCGTCTTGCCTCACCCTTACCTCACCCTGTCCTAGTACACAATGCCTACCACATCTCGCTAAACCACCCCAAACCCCGAAAAATGCTCCTACACGAGGCAGTTTGTCACTTCGGGCTTCAGTAGACTTCCCACACACGATCACATGAGACTCCACACTCTTACATGTCATCATTTGGGCTGTAATGCAGAATTGACAAAATTTACAGCGGCTAGGGGAATCTTGCTTGGGTTTGGTGCATCTTTTTTTGTTAGGAAAGTCGGTTGGATCTTGGGGAAGAGGAGTATAGGCTTTTGTCAGGAAATTCAAGTCCTTATATCTCCTTGCCACGACCAGGCCCAGTCCCACGATACAGGGTCAGCCGTTCATCACCTGACCACAGATTCTCTACACTATCTTGTCATCTCATACTGCACAGCAACCCACACTGCTCCCACTTACACCCCTCCCTAGAAATCACCCTGTCATATCTTCATCCTTCAAAACACATCATATTACTTTCATTCGACCCTCACATCCCCACATCACTCACCACTTCTGCTGTATTTCCCATCTTTCCTTACACTACTACAACACTCCATAGCCTAATAAACCTAAACCCTCTCTCTGCTAAATCGGACCATAGTCTTTTATTATATCTCACCACAACACCCTAGCATACCACAGTCCTTATACTCTCTGATCATACCCAGTCACACCACATCACACAATACCACAACCATAATATCCTTCTGTCATACCTCATCACACCACACTCTTGATTAAGCTTTCTTCTCTGCCTAATTCTACTGCTATACTACCATCACAAACCCTCCCTTCCTTCACCTTACAGTGTATCTTACCCTACCAGGTCACATCCTCTAACCCTTCCTACAGTACCTTACTCTGCCATACCTTGTCACACCACACCACCATTTAATTCCCAACCATATATTCACTCTGCCACTCCAAAATCCTTACAACTTCTTATACCACATCCTACCACATCAAACCTTACCACACCAGATCCTCCTGCACTTACCATAACTCGCCTGTCATACTGCTGCATACCACACTAGCAAACTCCCAACCACACTTCACTCTGACACTCCCCAGTCATTCTTCACCACACCCTGCCACACTGCACCCTGTCAAGCCACATTCCCCAGCCCCTTCTACAAGTCTTCATCCGTCTTACAAGCCCTAAACGCAGCAAAAACTCATCCCATAGACCACTGCCTGAGTCTGTCCATTTAGACGTGGAATTTTGGGCCTAATCAGGGTTCCCAAAACTCAGAGGATATGGCCTGCTCTAAGCTCCTTTTACGGCTCAAAGCTTACTCAGAATTTAACGTTATTCACTAAGTTACTTCCTCATACACTAAGCTCTCTTCAAGACTTAAAGCTTATTCACAGGCTCAGGGTTTCTTTCATATACACTAAGCTCCCTTCATGACTCAAAGCTTACCCACAAACCCTCTTCACTAAGTTACTTCCCTACCCCTCAGCTTAGGGCCAAGAATAAAGGGCCTATCTCATAAAGGGAGCCAGAATTTAAGTCCCTATTCACTATGGTCCTACCTGACTACCTTCCCTCTCGTTCCTACAAACTTTTCCTCTTTCCTCTTTACGTTACGACTTTCCTTTACAGCCTCATCTCTCCATCTCACTCTCGCCATCTCTCCTTCATTTCTCCTTAATCTCTCTCTCTCTCTCTCTCAGTACTCTAACCCCTCCTTCCTCTCTTCATTCCTAGCCTCTCTCCTTCCCTAAATCTGACACAAACAGCTGCTAGGGATAGGCTTCGGCAGGTGGATTTTCAGGAACTACCATCCCTACTCAGTAACGATCCAATCCCACATCAGACCATCCAGCTGCGTACCCCCTGAGCGCCTCTTTGCACAGTTTCCCTTCAAAGCAACCATTTTCTTCCTCTGTAATTTTCGTGGCCTTGATGTTTTGAAAGACAGAGCTTAATCTGGCCAGAGCTTCGAGCCCGCTTACCACGCTCTCCATTTATCTTATCTGCATGAATAGCGATAGAAATGACCACTATCGCAGCTCCACCCCGTTGTAATCCAAACTCTATACAGACATCATGGGGATATACCTGTTTTAAAGGTACCGTTTAAGTGCTTTCTCTACCGTGTGTGAAGATGCATGTTTCAGTGATCTCTATATTCATCTATCTTTGTATCTGATCTATCTATCTATCTGTCTATTTATCTATCTATCTGTCTATCTATGTATCTAATCTATCTATTTATGTCTATCTGTCTATATTCTCCATTATTAATTTGTCTATCTATTATTTAATCTATCTATTTATGTCTATCTATCTGTATTCTCTATATCTATCTATCTATCTACAGTATATAATCATCAGCCCGTAACATTCCACCGCAGGACATACGCTTCTCCCAAACGTGTCCACTTTTCCCTGTCTTCGTCAATTTCTTTCCGTCCTCAAACCCCAATATCTAAAAAAATCACCCATATTCTGTCCTCAAAGCCTAATTATCGAAAAAGCTTCTTACGAGAATTAATCCTGTAGAAAAAAAATCAGAAAATGACATTCGAAGAAGTGTTGGAAAGCGCCCGTGCGCGGTGTGCCCAGGTGGGTGCTCGCGTGAAGCGGGGGCTGGCGCGGCTCGAGTGGTTCTTGGTGATAATGATGGGGCTCCTGGCCACGGTGGTGTGCTGGGGACAGGTGACCGGGACGTGGGCCTCCTACCTGCAGGAGGCGGCGGCGGTTCGGAGGGAGAAAAGGAAGTGGTGGGCCAGACTTCTGTCGAGGGGGTCTGAGGATCCCTGCAAGCCGTTAGATGGGTGGCCTTACCCCCACATGAGGGCGTGCCATCTGTCGTGCCTTCTCGTCCACAACGGATGGTCCAGTACTACAGCGGGTCTGGCCCCATTCATCGTCCTCTTGATCTGCCTTGTATATGTGGCAGTCCCCATTACCGCCTGGTGGTGGTGGAGGAGGCGGTTTAGGGCCTCACCTACACCCACACCCACACCCTCAACGCCCACACCCACCCGAGCACTGTGGGGTTTTGGAGGTTGGCTTAGATGCGGCCAAAACATGTCAAGTACATCCTCTCCCTCGAACAAGACGTAGCCGCTAACGACCCAGGACTCGGCTCAAGTGCAAAAAGTTAATAGGGGTCTTCGGGCCGGCGATTCCACGGGGGTTTTGACACAAAGGTTGGGTGGGCAGTGGCGGGCCCATGACAGGGTAATAAGTTTGCATGGTCCCTGCAGGAGGGTGACCCGTAAAATTTACAAACCCGCCCCCCCATCACCCTCACCCCTCACCGCGCCCTCCACAGCACCCGACGCAGACACCGTAACCGGGTGTCCAAAATTTTCAAACGTGACGGTGTCGGGGAGCGTGGAGGGGCCCAGTGTTGAGGGAAAGACCCGGGATGTTGTACAAAAGGCTGCAGAAATCCTTAAGGCAAGATTACTGGGTACATACACCGATGGCACCCCTCAACCACCCTCCCCATCACCGGAATCCTCCACCGCCCTCCCGATCCTACTTACCATAGAAGATGATGATGGGGAGGACGTAGATATTGTCTTGTCCTCCAGCACCCTGGCGGATCTCGAGTCCAGGGTGTCACAGAAGTTACAAGAAATTCTCTCCCTCACCTCCCCTACCGTCGTTTCGCCATCACTCACCCTGGAAGGGTGCGGTTGTCATGAGTGAATGCTTTACCTCACTTCTGAGAAACTCACTCTCGGTTCTGCAAGGCACTGAACCCCGCTTGTTACCCCTCCATCTCTCTGCAGGGTGGGGGTTGGTCGTGATTCTGCGCCTCGTCATGGGGTGAGGATCATCGGTCAAATTTTACACGTTGCTCTTATCAGATTTTCGACTTTTCTTTAATATTTTCTAGTATAATTGGTCTTTCTAAGAATCTTTTCTTCTATGACATTTCTCTCGCAAATTGATAATAAACGAGTTACACGCGATATACTTCCTCCAATCACAATCACAGATTGGTATTATTTCGTACTTACACCCAACTCACTGACAACAAAAGTGGCTAACTCACCTTACACTTTACGCAGTTCTAAGCATTTTTTCTTCTATGATACTTCCGTCTTAAATCAACCGTTGATGAGTTATGCAATTTATTACACTTATTATTTTCTATAGGAGACAGATTTTCCCTGCCGTGGTCGGACAGTTGTGTGTGTTCGTTGGTGCGTGTTATGTGTGTGTGGGTGGATAAAGCGCATGTGGCACATGAATCAGCCAATCACAAAGTAGAATTTCAAATGCCCCATGCTAGGGCTGGCAAGATTTGAAAGTCAGTTCGTCTCCAACCATGGACTGGGAAGCCTGCAAAATTTATTACTTCACTGCTATTTCACAGTTCTACCAGCAAGAAGATAAAACTGTAGCCTTTGTGCGATTGCATGGTGTTTTACCTTCAACAGGAACAAAGTACCCAAATCAAGGCAAAAGTCTCATTTTACGTGAGGATCAGAAAATGTAGCACTGCCGCCCGTCACCAGTTGCCATTACAGCTACAGACGACTCTTCAGATGCAGACGAGGAACTGTAAACTGCTAGGTAAATGCATTATTTCTTATTTACACCCGGTTAGGTTAGGTTAGATGAGGTTTGGTTAATGTCATGGGGGGTCTGGGGGGCGAAGCCCCCCAGTTGGGAAACAGGAACTCCCTAAGAAACTGAAAATTATTTTCTTCCGAAGGATTTTAGTGTTTTTCGTTTGATTTTGATAACAGTTCCAGTAGGAAATCACTCGCTTTTGCATTTTTCCCCCACCCAACACCCCGGTTTCCCACAGGTCCCCCAGTATTCTTGGGGGGAGGGGGAAGAACCGCAAAAAAATACCTTTCACGTGTTAACAGGCATCCAACCTGAGTGTTTTCTGTTGTTTTTGGTGTGATTTTTTTTTATTTGGACCGGTCCTTTCCACCGGAAGTCGCTAGTGGCGTTCAACAAAAACTAGCGACTTGCGATTGAAACGAAGGTCAAAATCGATCGAATCACACCAAAAACAACAGGAAACACTCAGGTTGGATGAAAAAAATCGGATGAGGGCAACGTGTAAAAATTGACCGGATCATCTACCCTCTCCACCTCATTACGGGGTGGAGGGTTCTCGCGGCTCCCCACCCCTTTATGGGGTGGGGGTCGTCTACGCCCCTCACCTCTTTATGGGGTGAGGGGTTCTCGCGACTCCCCACCTCTTTATGGGGTGGGGGTCGTTTATTCTCTCCTACTATACCACCCTCTTTCTTTCAACCTTCCACCCTTTCCCTTCATTCTGTCCTCACTCTTTTCCTCCAACTAACACCACCTTCACCATTTCTTTTCACCCCCTTTCAAAACCACACGCATATATACTCCCATAGATATTCTTAGGTATACATATGTAGTGACAAGGAATACCAGTGCTTGAATATACAGCATTGTCATCTGGCTTTATTTGGCTAACCCTTTGGTACCAAAACGTACCGTCCATAAAAGAAAGTATGGGCACCCTTTCAGTGTGGGAAATCATGATATACGGACAATGTTTTACGGGATATGATGCGGATATGTCGCTCTGTATCCTTCATTTGTGTTGTTATATTTAAAGATGTATAGCTGGGTTCTTCATAGGAATATTGTACTACATGACCACTCAACCATTTTTGCGAATTAAACAAGGGTGACAACGCTACCGATAGAACCAGAGACGAAGCATTGCACATCTTATTCGACCTCAGGATGCCCATGTCTTTTTTACCGAAATTACCTTCTTCAGAGCCTACAAACATAAAAAGCCGACACTGTAGATTAGATTGAACGACATAGGAAGAGACTACTTTTAAAATAGAAACCATTAATTTCGCAGTCCTTATAGTAACTGCCAAACCAAAGTGCACTATAAAGACTGGTCAGTGAAATAATTAGCAGTAATCAGTGTACCAAATAAATGAACTAGCTATGCATAATTTCTGGCCACTTCCTCTTACTACTCTCTCAGTACCTGTCTGTGAAACACCAACACTCCTCCCCTCAGCTTTATCTTTGTCCACATCCGAGGCTTAGATGTCAGGTAAAATGGACAGTAACACCTTTTCTGTATATTTTTTTTTATTTTTTTTTTATTTTAGAGTCGAAGTTGGATGCGGCTTCTTCGTGAGTGTAATAATTCTTCTGTGTCCAAATTTGACTCTTCTATAGCCTCCGCATTTTGAAAGGTATTGTACTGTTCTCTCACGAAATGTACCTGTGTTGTTTACCCACTCCATAACTCTTAACAAAAAACTATTTGCCGTTTCGCTTTTCAAGTGCGATGTATTCTTTGTCTTTCTTTCCTCAAAAGTCTCCGTTTTAGATTTTAAAATGTTCACCGTCTCCCTTGGGTCATCTTTTGTTCATGAGTTTACTTAGTTAATAAAAGTGGATATTATCGCTCTAGAATGACCTAAAAAGACTTGTACAATACCCTGTTTATATTTCTGACCATCTGTGTTTGACTTTCAACAGACTGGACTTATTCTTTCTCATCATATTTTTCTGCTTAATTCATAAGATATTTTTCCTGTACTTGAATGCTTCTCGAAATTCTTCTAAGAAGTGACCACTGTGGCGCTATTGAATGGGAGGCCTAAGGCAATACATCTTTTAGTTCTCTGATATGACTTTTACTTCAACAGCAGAGAGAGATCTAAGTGTGCAGCAGATATTACATAGATTATCCTACTCGACACAGAAGGGTATATTCCTTTTTTTTATCTTTTGACTAACCTTCCTTTCACCCTCCTTCCTTCCTTCCTCTCATCCTCCTTCCCTCCTTCTTCTCACCCTCCTTCCCTCCTTCCTCTCACCCTCCTTCCTTTCTTTCCTCCTTCCTTCCTTCCTCTTGGCCAGCTAAGCCTAGGACAAGATTTATAGCGGCCATAATACCTGGCTGGATGGTCTGCTTCCTTCCTAGGTCTATATCTATGGGAGGAGGGGAAGGAGGGAGGTTTGGAGGGAAGGAGGGAAGAAGGGAGGTTTGGAGGAAAGGAGGGAAGGGAGGGAAGAGATGGAAAGAAGGAGGGAAAAGAAAGAAGTGATAGATAGAAGGGAAGAGGAAGAGAAGGGAGGAGAGACAGGGAGGAAGGGAGGAAAAAGTGATACAGAGAAGGAAGGGAGGGAGGGAGAGGGAGAGAATAAAGACAGAGAAGGAGTAAGGGAGGATAAGGAAGAGGAGGAGGGGTAGAGGTGAGGAGGGAGAGAAGGAGGGAAAGAGAGATGAAAGAATAGGAAGAGGAGCAGCGTTGAGAGAGGTAAAGGGAGTGAACATTTTGAGAGAAGAATTGGAGGACGAGTATAGGTAGGTGCGGAGAGAGAGACAGACAGACAGACAGACAGACAGAAGAGATGGTAAAACTGCCACGAATTTTGCAGAGGAATATAATAATGTTAATCATTATACTAAGTTACTCTAATATTAACTTATATAAACACACACACACACACACACACACACACACACACACACACACACACACACACACACACACACACACACACACACACACACACACACACACACACACACGCAAAAGGCAGACCGGAGATTCACTTGCATGAGGCCCCGCTTGAGAGAGAGAGGAGTGAGAAATGGAGGGATTGACTGAGGAGGAGGAGGAGGTAGGAAAGGAGAGAGATAGTGAGAGAGACACGAATGGAAGGGATTGAGAAAGAAGCTGCCTCATTTTGTCGTTTGTGGTACTGTTGGGAGAGAGAGAGAGAGAGAGAGAGAGAGAGAGAGGAAGACAGACAAACTCATCCACCCCCCTCCTTTTTTTCTTTTCCTTTCAACACATCACTAAAAAGAAAAAAACTTCAATAATACCTCTCCTCAGTCCCTCTCCAGCTCTCTGACGCTCCTTCACCGTGGCAGTAAATTACGTAACCCTCTCTTAAACTTCCCTTTGGACTGATTACGCTACGGCACATTACGTCGCCGCCCTTTCGTAACTCAAGAAAAAGGGTATACATAAGGTCACTGCAGGTCAAGGTCAAGTCACTCTTTTAGATATTTTTTTTACTTGTATTTTTCGAGGGAACACGTAGAGTCTGAGTTCACCTCGTCCCGTGCGATCAATGATGTTAAAATGTTGTGTCTGGTTAGCGCTTGGATGGGTGACCTAATTACCAAATATTCATGGAGTAACTTGAGATGCCTGGTCGTTACGTGGTAGTTTGCTTTATCGGTAATTATTCGTTTATCTTGGAGGTAATTTGATGTTTTTAAGTGTGGGATCATCTCTGGGAATGATCTTGTCTGTTTGCCTCTCACTAACAAATTTTAGACACGAGAAGCTTCATTCCAGTAGGCTTTAACGACCTCAGGGAAGCCACACACCACACTACACCACACCACACAACACATCACACCATCCTCTCACACCACACAACACACCATACCATTCTCTTACACCACACCACCACACAACACTACACAGCACATCATACCATCCTCTCACACCACACAACATCCTCTCACACCACACCACCACACTACACCACACATAACACTATATCATCCTATCACACCACACAGCACACCATACCATTCTCTTACACCACGCCACCACACTGCACCACATAACACACCATCCTCTCACACCACACCACCACACTACACCATTCTCTCACACCACACCACCACACAGTACACACCACCATTCTCACACACCACACTTCCACACTACACTCAACACATCACACCATCCTCTCACTCCATACAACACACCATACCTTCTCTCACACCACACCATCACACTACACCACCACACAGCACACCATACCATCCTCTCACACCACACTGCAACACTACACCACTCAGCATACTATACCATCCTCTCAAACCAGACCACACCACACCAAATCACCCTCCCACACCACAGAAAGGGCAATAACTTATGGGCCCTGAAGCTCCCGCATCTAGTACTTTCCTCCATGCTCTTCCTTGAAAATACCACCAAGAGTTAGAGGTTGCTGTTCTCATCGGTTAAGGAAGCTCCCTAACACCATTCCCTTAGTGATTTGTTCATTACACCTTACATTCCTCTTCTGTGTTACATAAATCCTTTCAGTATAACCAAGCTCTGCATAAATAACACAAAAGGACATTAGCCACTCATATCCAAAAATAAATCGCTGGGGAAGAGATGTTAGGGAGCTTCCTTAACCGACCAGAATACGAGGTAGGATATGTTTGGTGTGAGATGACCACCGATGTAGATATTTTTCTGGTCAGCTTGTATACGCCTGGCATGGACAATTGACTCTCCAAATACTCGTTTAAGCCGTGTTTTATGACTCCTGAAAAGCAAGTGGTCCGTAGGGCAGAGGAACACCACTTAAATCCACTTTCTTTTACCGGGGAAGTGAACCGCTCCCACCCAGTGCTTGACGCTTGGGTTTAAGTGTGAGAGGTGACGCCCTAAAATGAGGTTAAATAATTCCGCTTTTAGTCCTGCAGAGATGACGATAAATGCAGTTTCTGAAATTTCTCCTCTAACTTCTACTCATAGCCCGAGAATTTTTAAAAGCCAAGTTTTATCCAGTTCACTTATTTATCGCCTCAAATGAGCTTCAATTCCAGTTTTATCCAGGAATTCATTTAGTCTTGATTGAAGTTTAAAGAAGCAGTGACTTTTTTTTTTTTTCCCCCTTTTGCGAGTCTATTTCCAGTCGCTGCTATTTCTGGCCGGGCATCGACTTGTGCAACTCTGGCGCTGTGTCATACGATCCTGAAGTTGTGGGTCTGGTGGCGGCTGGCGCTCTCTCTCTCCTCCACCCCTCTTCCTTCCCTCCCCACCTCTCTTTCCCCCCTTTCACGCTTTCCCCACCTCTCTCTTTCTCTCCCCTCCCGTACGTCCCCACCCCTCTCTCTTCCCCCTTCCTTTGCTCCCCACCTAACTCTTCCCTCTCTCCTCTCTCTCTCTATATATATATATTATCTATCTATCTATATCTATCTGTCTATCTATCTTTCTATTTTCACATCTAGACGACTTACTATAGATGAAGAGAGATACTATAATCATTGCTACTGAGGGAATAAGAAACATATCCCAAAGGTCCCCTCACAACCAAGACGAATTTTATGGTTTATTTTTGCCACTCTAGACCATATTATTAATCTTAAATTGATAGTGATCTTATGTAATGCCGTTTGTGGTTAGAATCGAGAGAGAGAGAGAGAGAGAGAGAGAGAGAGAGAGAGTCGCACTTGTTTGGTCTCAATTATCGCTGTTTGTATTACCCTTAAATACCACGAAAGAACACAGGCATCTTACGAACTCATATTTTTCCCCAATAATCCAGACACATCTACATATCCCAAGTACATTTTCAGAGCATCTTAAGCATGTTTTTCCCAGGATGCTCTACGCCTCTGTACTCTAATCTGAAATAATTCGGACAACTGACTGTGTAATAAAGCAAAGGGAATACTGTAAGGCTTTGTGCTCGAAATAACTAAGTGTAAGTGTACTGGGGGTGTAATGAGTGTAGCTTAACATTAACCCCTTCAGTTCAATGGCTTTTTTTTATTTCTATTTTTTTTTCAGTAATTAAGTATATCCGGAAAATTTAATCGCCTTTGTATAAGATTTTCGAACGTAGGGGGATGGGGTTATATATAGGCCTTATTTTGGGCTTGTGTAAGAAGGTAGGTGGAGGCTCGGAGGTAAAATGTGTGAGGAACCCCCCCCCTCTCCCTCTCTCTCTCTCTCTCTCTCTCTCTCTCTCTCTCAATGCGCCGGGAAAGACCAGATCGTCCCCTTTACCCACTTACTGCCACTTGAAATTTCACTCATACCAATTGAAAAATAAATGATTTCAGTACAGTATAAATCCATTTGAACATCGATCTACATAAAATTACCTAATTCTATATAAATTTTTTGTTTTCACGTTACTTTCTATTCAAGTACTTTATTATAAAAAAAATTGTAGTTAATAAAAATGAATGAAATGTGAAGGTTCTCTGTGGACGCCATGAGACCGCGTCCCCTTTCGCCTCATCTTTAATCCTTTACTGGCCTCTTTCCTGCCTTTACTACCAGAGATCTTTATTGAGATTGTTAAAATGACTGGTTGCGGCAAGGAAATGGAGGGTAATTTATTTTGTTTCTCTTCCAGGCCCTTGTTTCTTGTTCAGCATGTAATTATTTCCCATTTTCTTCTTCGTCCTCGCAGTCGCCAACACGTAGCTTCCAATTCCTTTAACATCCACTTCAAACGAGCCTGGCTAACTCTCTGGGCGGTGTTCTCGTGTGGCTGGGAAACTTACGAACACCTCTTCCCTATCGATTTATTTCTGAGTCTGCTCCATTGCTATATTCATGTGTGTTATTCATGCAATCTATATAACATTGAAAAGATATAAGAAGCAAAAAAAGATGACATTAATGGGTAGTTTGGGAAATAAATCGCTAAGGAAGAGGTGTTAGGGGCCTCCTTACCCGACCAGAATAGGCTACAGACCTTTTCACTGCGATTTTTTTCCCCCAAGCTGAATAAAATCGTCTGGGTTTACTCTGAATTATAAAAACAACTAGATGCCTCCATGACAGATAATAATAATAATAATAATAATAATAATAAAAAAACCAACAAAAATAACAATAATAATAAAAACAAATCCTTTTCCTGCACGAGCAACCCTAGAGTACAAAAATCCCCCTCAATAAAACGCTTTACTTTTAGCGCCATCAAAGAGCCTTCCTTCCCAGAGCGTCCCGGGCAGGATTTAGGATATTAACTCGTGCCTTCATCGCGTCAGACAGCGTAAGTTCTTTCCTTTTAGAATTACGCATTTTTCTTCCCTCGTTCCCGGTTTTTATGTGTGAAACTTGGGAAAGGTTTGCCGGAGTCTCAATTAATAGAGATTTCTTTTTTTCTCTCAGTCTGCTACTCCTTTTCCTTTTATTTTCATTTTTTCCTCTGTCCAATTCTCTTTGTCTTTCTCTGGTCCTTTCCCTCTTCCTTTCTTCCTTGTCCTAGTTTTTTAGTCCTCTTCTTGTTTTCCTTTTCTTCGTTTTTATGTACTTTCCTCTCTTTATTTTCTTTTTATTCATATCCCATCCCATCTCTTTCATTTTCTATCCTTTCGATATATCATGAGACAAGGTAAGGATGATATAATTTGTTCTCAGTGTTTAATCTGCATTTCATCTCTGTCTGTCTGTCTGTCTCTCTCTCTCTCTCTCTCTCTCTCTCTCTCTCTCTCTCTCTCTCTCTCTCTCTCTCTTATTACAAAATATTTTACCCTTTCCTTCCACCTTTTATATACACTGTGCTGCATGGCGTTGTTAATATGTTTTCTTGACTTTTACGATTCTGGTGTGTATGTGTGTGTGTGTGTGTGTGTGCTTAGGAGCTTGTGTACATATGAGTGTGTGCAGAAGCTTCTGTATGTGCACATTTTTTCACTTTCTTTCGTACTGTTCTTCCGCCTATCAATTTTTTTCTCTCTCCCGTCCCCTCTCCTCTCCCTTCCACCTGCTCCTCCTCCTCCTCCTCCCCCTCCTCCTCCTCCTCCTCCTCCTCCTCCTTTTTCCTACCCTCCTTTCTCTCCTACTCCCCCTCTCTCCTCTCTTTATCCTCTGCATCTTCTCCCCCTTTGTTTACCTCCTTCTTTCCTCCTCTCCTCATCTTTCGCCTGCCTGCTCTTCACTTCCTCCTCCCTTCTTTCTTCCTACTGCTTCTCCTTCCCTCCCTACCTACCTCTTCTTTCTTCTCTCCCTCCTCTCCACTCTTCCTGATCCTTCCTCCTCTCTCCTCCCCTTGTTCTTCCCTCGCTCCCCTCTTCTCCCCTTGTTCTTCCCTCCCTCCCCTCTTTTACCCCTATCCGTCCCCTCTCCTTCTCCTCCTCCTCCTCCTCCTCCTCCCGTCTCTCCCTCCCTCTCTCTTCTCTCCCTTTTCTCCTCTTTCTCCTTCCCCTCCTCTCCCCTGCAATTCTCTACTTCCCATGCCCCCCCTAAACCCTCCCTCCCTCCCCCCTTCCTCCTCCCCCTATCCCTCCCTCCCTCCCTCCCCCTTTCCTCCTCCCCCCTATCCGTCCCTCCCTCCCTCCCCCTTCCTCCTCCCCCCTACTTGTCCTTTCCCTCATGTCCATCCCTCTTTCCATAGAGGTAGGATGCCTCTTTCCCTCCCTTTTTTTCCCCTTTCCTCTCCCTCCCTCCCCTCTCCTCTCCCTGCCCATTCCTCCCTCCTTTCACGTGACCCTCTCTCTCTTTCTCCCTCCCCCCCTCCCCCCTTGCTCCAACGTCGATGAACACGTGTTGTCTCTCCCCCTTCCTCTCTCTCCCTCCTTGCCTACCTCTCCACTCTCTGTCTCTGTCTCTGTTTCTGTCTGTCTGTCTGTCTGTCTGTCTCTCTCTCTCTCTCTCTCTCTCTCTCTCTCTCTCTCTCTCTCTCTCTCTCTCTCTCTCTCTCTCTCTCTCTCTCTTCCCTCCTCCCACGCCCTTTCCCCTCCTCTTCTCTCTCTCTCTCTCTCTCTCAGCCTTTGAACTTTCACTCTTTCTTTACTCTCTCCCCCTCGCTCTCAAACTCTCCCTTCCCTCCCACTATTACGATTAAAATTTTTCCTTCCTGTACTTCTCTCTCTCTCTCTCTCTCTCTCTCTCTCTCTCTCTCTCTCTCTCGTGCTACCTTCCTCTTCTGTTCTTCCGTTCTTTCAGTCTATCCAATTCTTTCATTCCTTTCTCTTCTTGGTATCACAGTTCCTCCTCCTCGTCCTCCTCCTCCTCGTCCTCCTCCTCCTCTTCCTCCTCCTCCTCTTCCTCCTCCTCCTCCTCCTCCACGTTATGTCCACAGACTTTCCATTAACTCAATGTACCGGTTTATAATGTCATGCCGTAACTATTATTTTATTTGTTTACTTTCTCTTTCAGGTTACTCTATCGGGTAGCTTATGGATAAAGTATTATAGAATGTGACTTTTCCTTTCCAGTGTTTCCTATAAAATTTCCATGTCAGTTTTTCCATGCTGCATGGTGGTTTTTCTCACTTTTTCCTGGAGGGTTTGGTGGTGGGGGGAGCCTTCTTGCTTTACTATCCTTATCCTTCAGCATGTAGAGTTAGATCTTGTAGTCATAGTGTTCTCTAACAAGCAGCCTCGAAAGGACCATAAGGTCTGTTGCTGTTTGCTTTCCTGTGTAATCCTGTGTAATCCTCTTCCTCCTCCTCCTCCTCCGTTTCTAGTATCTGCCTTATTTTTGATTTAGTTTTCTAGTTTATTTAGTCCCTTAGACAAGAGTTGCCAAGTAGCTATCCTCTTATGTTTATCCCTTCTCATCCTCGCTTTCCTTCTCTCTTCCCTTCCTCTTATTCTCTCTTTGTCTACCTCTCATCCATTCACTTTCTCCCGTTTCTCTTCTCCTGTCTTCTGCTTTCACCATGCCTATCTCTCCGATTCTTCCTTCCCTTCTCATTCTCTTCGTCTTTGCCTCTCTGTTTATTTTTAGGCATCCCCTTTCCTTTTTCCTCCCTCGCTCCGCATCATGTCAGCCACGTCACCTTCTCCTCCTCCTTCGCTGCACTTTCTCCGTCATTCACTTTCATGTTCCCTTTCTTCCGCTTTATCTCGCCACCAAACCTCATCCTCAGCTGCTTCCCTTTCACTTTTCGTTTGTAATCTGTCATTCTCTTAAACCGTCTCTACTTCATCTACTTGTCTGTCTTCTCAGCTACTTATTCTTTCCTCATGTCCTCTTTTCTTAGTATTCATTGTCCTTCTTCCATCCTCCTCCTCCTCCTCCTCCTTCCCTCTTCCACTCTTCTCATCTCTAGTCAATCTTCACTTCCTTTTTCTATTTCTTCCCCTTTCTTCTTCATAGTCTCTTGCTGTTCTTACTCTTATCCTCTCTTCTCTTCTGCCTTTCCCCTCCCTCTCACTCTCTTACCCCTCATCCTCTTAATCTTCTTCCGTCTCTCCTCTCCTAACCTCCCCATCTCAACCAATCTTTCACCTTCCTTATGCCGTTCTCTCCTCCTCTTCCTCTTTCCTCTCTCATTCTTTCAGTCTTCTCCTCTCTTCATTTCCCCTACTCATTCCACCTTTCATCTTTGTTCCTGATACCCTCCTTCCCTCCTCTCTCTCTTCCTTCTCTCCTCATCTTTCTCTCTTCACTCCCCTCTGCCCTCCTCTTCTTGCCTTCCCTTCTCCACCTTTCTCTTACCTTCTCTTCTCATTTCTCTCTGTTCATCCCCCCTCTCCTCTTCTCCCTTCCTCCACCTCTTCCTTTCTCTCATCTCAACTCACTGCCTCTCCCCCTCTCTCTCTCTCTCTCTTTCCTCACACTCTCTCCTCACCCTCTCCCCTCCCCTCTTTTTCTCACCCCATCTCTCCTCCTCTCCAACTTCCTCTCCACCTCTTCTCAGCCAGCCATTAAGGACCCCATTCATCTCTGAGTTACCTAACCACCTTCATCCCTATCATCGTCTCTCTTCTTTATCGCTTCTTATACATTTTTTTTTTTACATTCCTTCTTTCGTTCTTAATGGAGCGGCTCTTCCCTCTGATCTTCGCCTTATTTGATTATGAGCAAGAAATATTTAGGAGGAGAATATATTTAGGATTTTATTATAAGTAAAGGGAAGTGATTTTATTAGACGAAGAGAAACCTGTGGCTGATAAAGGGTTAAGTGTGGTGTAATGATTTAAGGTCTGACTTATCTAACAGGGCTTAACTTTATTATTATTATTATTATTATTATTATTATTACTATTATTGTTATTATTATTATTATTATTATTATTATTATTATTATTATCACCATTACTCTTATTGTTATTATTATTATTATTATTGTTATTATTATTAGCAGTAGTAGTAGTAGTAGTGGTGGTGGTAGTAGTAATAGTAGTAGTGGTAGTAGTATTAGTAGTAGTAGTAACATTAGTATTTTTATTATTATTATTATTATTATTATTATTATTATGTTTTTTCTCATTTTCCTAGATATATTTGTTGTTGTTCACCATTATATTATTAGCGACGACCAAGGTGTACCTACAGTGATGGTCTGTTTCATGTGTTATTTTCTACAGTATATTAATAGACTATCACTGAATACCTGATCTGATTTTTAACTTTAACGACACATAAACTGGGTGTGAGTCTGGGGAGTTATTTTTTTTATAAAGGTCGATCAAAAGTTAAGGTCAAGGTCAGAAGTCAAGGTCACGGGTCAAGGTCAAAGGTCAGGGTTATAGATCGAGGTCATGGGTCAAGGTCAAAGGTCAAAGGTCAGGGTTATGGGTCAGAGGTAAAGATTATGGGTCAGAAGTAAAGTTCAGGGGGCGACGTTACTGTGCCCTCTAAACAGTTACTGAAAATCCTTAGTGATGATTTTGGCAGCGTAAAATAAAGTTATGAAATGTTACCCAGTCCCATCGATGCCTTAGGTCCGGCTCGTCATAGGTTTATTATCAGGGGCGAAGGAAATGGATACAACCCACGTATTCTCTGCGTGCCGTGAGAGACGACTGAAATGAGTATGATTGAAATGCCAGATATCCATCCAGCGTTTTCCTGTGTAAAAATTTGATGATATTTGCGTCCTCGTCCTACATCTCCTTCTGGTAGGCTGAGGAAGCTCCCTAACACCTTTTCACGAGCGATTTGTTTTTGGATTCGGCTGTTTGATGTCCTTTTGAACCTTACTAATGCAGAGTATGGCGATGTTAGAATGATTTAAGCAACACAGGAGAGTATAGTCTATGCCCAATAAATCGCTTAGGAAAAGGTGTTAGGGCGCTTCCTTACCTGAGCAGGATAAGGACACAGGTATCATCTTATCCAGGTAGTAGGATGATGGGAGACAGCAACTTCAAGTGTAAAAGCTGGCCTAATACAACACTCCTTCGACTTCTCACTTTCTTCTGCTGGGTAATGTTCGTGAGCTGAGAGAGGCTTGATATGTTTCTTTATCTGATTCGATATATTGAGGAGGAAACTAAGATCTGCCCTACGTGTAAAGAATTCTGGATGACTACTTTTTTTTATACGACTTTCTTCTCCTCTGATTCATGTCCCAGTTGATAAAATATAATCCTTGCTGTTGATTTTTACGCTCCAGGTCTCAGTCAGGTATTCTCGGTGATAACGATAAAGGATTGTGTAATGTTAACTAACTTTATCATTATTATTTTTCATGTTGCTTTTCCTCCTGGTTATTTTTGTCACGGGATGATGTTTTTCTACTCATAAACCTGATAATTATTTTTCACCAGGATTTTCGCCGTCCCCGCGCCTCTCCTTCCCCCCCCCACCCACCCAATGCCTCCCTCCCCCACCCAGCACCGCGCCCCCCCTCCCTCTTGTTTTTCAGTCTAGCGTTTGGGTGCCTCTTGAATAATTATCTTCATTTTGGTTCTCCTACGCTCCCTCCCACTCACACTTTCGTTTTAGTCTTCTATCCTGCCATACCTCTTACCTCGACACTTCTCACCTTCCATTACCTCCTTCCTCTTCCCCTTCCACATCCCTCTCTCTCTCCCCCATACCTCCATCCCTCCTTTCCATACCTTCATTCCTCCTACATGTCCCTCCTTCCACACCTGCCACCTTTCCACCTCCCTCCCCCCACAACCACCACCTTCCTACCCTCCTAACTCCCACCCCTCCCTCTCTTCCATCCCTCCTTCCCTTCCATCTCATATCTCGCCTCCTTCCATATACTGTATATCTCTTCCTTCCACACTTCCCTCCCTTCCAAATCTCCCTTCCTTCCACAGAATTTCTTCCTCCCACACCTCCTTCCCTCCTTCCTACGGCTCCCTCCCTCCCTCTCACGCCTCTCCCCCTCTCCCACCTCCCTCGCCCTCATTCCCTCTTTTTCCTCTTCCCCTCCCACACTCCCATTCACTCCCCGTCTCTCATGTCTTCCACGCAACCCAAGCCTGCCTCTTCCTTCTTCCCACATTATCCTCCCTCTTCTTCTCCCTCCCACACCCATTTCTTCCCCGACGTTCTTCCTTTCACACTACTTCCTTTTCCTCCCACGCCCTTCCTCCTCCTCCTCCTCCTCCTCCTCCCACGCCTTTCGTCCTCCTTTCAGTCATATTTACTTTCCGCATTCTCCTTTCTAATTCTCTTTCATTCTTAGCATAACCAACATTACTCTCCTTTGCTGGCTGTAATAATAACACTTCCCGTTATACTCTGCTTTTGTTATACCCTACCTTGTTATACCCTACCTTGTTATATCCTACCATGTTATATCCTACCATGTTATACCCTACCTTGTTATATCCTACCTTGTTAGTTACCTTGTTATATCCTGCCTTGTTATATCCTGCCTTGTTACATCCTGCCTTGTTATATCCTGCCTTGTTATATCCTGCCTTGTTACATCCTGCCTTGTTACATCCTGCCTTGTTATATCCTACCTTGTTAGTTACCTTGTTATATCCTACCTTGTTATATCCTACCTTGTTAGTTACCTTGTTATATCCTACCTTGTTAGTTACCTTGTTATCCTACTTTGTTATATCCTACCTTGTTATATCCTACTAAGATCTGTAGTCTAGGTTTCTATTTTTTTTTATTTATTCTTATTAGTAATTAACCTTTTCATGCTTGGGATAACTCTCGCATTTCACGCCAGCAAATAGGCTTTATTAATACCAGAAAGGGTTAATATTTCAAAGGGTTAATATCTCACGGGTTTTATATTTCCATGTCTCTCTCTCTCTCTCTCTCTCTGCCTCCCCCTCTTCCTGCTCCCCCTCTTCCTCCTCCCCTCCTCTTCCTTTGTTTGCTCTTCCTATTCGGTGCACATACACACTTCAACTCCCCCTCTGTCATTTCCTCTCCCCCCCCCCCGTTGTGTCAGGAACCCGTTGGCTGTAGACAGAGAGTGATGATGATGATGATGATGATGATGATGATGATGGTTGCACTGGTGATGATGATGATGATGATGATGATGATGATGATGATGATGGTGGTGTGATCATGATGATAGTGATGCTGATGACACTGGTGATGACGATAATGACGTTGGTGATGATGATAATGAGGATGAAGTATGGCGATGACAATTATAGTGTTAATGATATTAATGATGAATGTGATGATGGTGATAGTAAAGAAAGACGTTGGTGATAAATATAATTCTCTCTCTCTCTCTCTCTCTCTCTCTCTCTCTCTCTCTCTCTCTCTCTCTCTCTGTATATGGTAATAATGCTCGTTCTTGTACTTCGCCTCTAAGTCTTCATCTTCCCTTTAATGTCTTTGTCCAAAGAGGAAATAACAACTTTGAATATTTGACTTTGAATTTGTACTTTAAAACGATAAAGGCCTTCATATAGTGCGAGGGGCGCCTTCATGCGGTGGCACTGATATAACTGAGTGGCTTCACTACCTGGTTATACAAACGTCCCACAACCTCCCCCCTATCCGCTGAAGGGAGGGTGGTGGACTAGAAGGAGGGCAACTTCAGCCTTCAGTCCATTTGATTCACATTCAGGTAAGCTTGGAGCACAACCTACTAAAACTACTACAACTACTACTACTACTAGTGCTGCTACTACTACTACTGCTGCTGCTAATACTACCACTTTTACTAGTACTTCTACTAATGCTACCAACCTACCTACGTACCTTCATACTTATGTAGCTACCTACCTACCTATATTTTCTTCTTCGGATTGGTATGTTTCAAGCTTAAAACATAGTACAGAAGGATAATATGCAGATAACAGTGCACTTCGGGGCCACACGATTTCATCCAGCTTAGAGGAGAGAGCGAGAAGGGGAGAAGGTAAAAACACTGTCCAATAACCTTTTCAGTTCTGTGATTCACTTTTTATATTATTTCCACCGCCAGACGATTATATTCAGCTAGAGAGAGAGAGAGAGAGAAACTCGTAGTGAAAGAGTTAACAATGAAAGTTTTGAATATTGTATAAAATGTTTGAATATATCACAGAAAAATAATGAAGAGAACTTAAAAAAAAAAAGTATATGCATTAATTAGCTGGTTACCTGTGGGGGAATTTCCGCAGGTGAATAGAACCATGTGATTTTAGCCAGATATGCGTACAAAGTTTGTATTTCGCTGCTATGCGGTTAATGAATACTGTATGAACTTTCTGGGGTCTTGATTCCACCCACCCCAGGTACAGGCAAATACTGAAGTACAATCCGCATCGAAAATCCTGTTACCTTTCCTCTGTTTCCCTCCTAAAACTTAAAAAATCAAGCATCTGACTCTTCTGGCCTTGAACTGTGACTGGTTAAAGTGCTCTGTGTCAGTTGCTGCGGATTCACCACACTGATTTTCCGAGGCCATGGAGGAAGAAAAACAGGAGTGGGGACAGGAATTTTGAGGCCGACCGTACATTCGCCTCTCCTGCTTCTTTCCCATTACTAGATTTCACAGATGCTTGAATGAAACGTAGTAGACAGACATACGAAGGAAAGCAAGCAGCAAGAGATCTATTAGTCCGTTCGAGGCTGTTTGGTATAGGGAATGCTATAAGTAAGAAAACTATACTATCAGCTAAAGATAAGGATAAAAAAGCAAGAAGGCTCCCCCCCCCCCAACCAGGACCACCATGCAGCACAGAAAAACTGTCATGGAAATTTTATAGGAAAGAAGGAAAGGAAATCTTATTCAATACTACCTGCCTGGAAAAGAAAGTAACTTCATATCAACAATATTTTTTATTATTGTTCTGCGGTTGTATCCTCCGGGCTTTAAAAAGAATTATATATATTACAAAAATGTATTATATAGGAGTGAACATACTTAGCTGGCGGTAAGAAGAGAGGTACTTATCCAAACCATTTTTAGAAGTTAGTTTCGTACTAACTTCGTGCGAAAGAATGGAGAATGGAGAATGAAAGACTGACTAAGAGGGTGTATGTAGGTGAGGTGGAGGGAGGGAGAGGGAGGGGTAGACCGAGGATGAGGTGGAGGGATGGAGTTGAGAGGTATATGAGGGAGGGGGGGGTGAGTTGGGGGGAGGGGAGTCAAATGGTGGGTGACAGAGTGACTTGGAGGCGTTTTGTCTGCGGCCACCCTTTGCGGGATTAGGGCGTCGGGCTGTAGATAGATAGATAGTTTCGTACCACAGTTTACTACAGTGGAGGGCAATTTGTTCCATAAATTTACAACTCCAGTGAAGAGGAAATATTGAGCACCGTGTGACTGAAATCAAACGACGGGGTTAATTAACTTAAGTGATACTCCCAGGGTTCAATGCGATGATGATATTTTTTAGTGATTTTTTGGGGGTTCAAGGCGATGATGTTAGTTACCTTAAGTGATACTCCCAGGGTTCCAGGCGACGGTGTTAGTATAAGTGATATACCTAGAGTCCAAGGCGTCCCCAGGCGGTGTTAATAAGCTTCAGTGATACCCAGAGAACAGTAGGTGTTAAGGTAGTGATAGTATTAAGTCATAACACTTGTCTCATTTGCAGATCACACCTCACCTTTACTCAAATCCCCATCAGTTGAAGGCATCACTTCTGAGCTGACAAAAATCGTCTGACCGGAGGGACAGAGGTAGAAGGGATTGCAAACGAGAGAGAGGGGAGGGGAGGAAGGGAGCTGTAAGAGAAAGGATGAGACAAGGAAAGGGTGAGAAATGGAAGAGGAAGAAGAGGAGGAGAGCGAAGAAAAAAAGGGAAAAAGATTGGAAGACAGGAAAAGTAAGGAAGAGGGTGAGAGGCACCGTAAGAAGGAGCGAAAGAGTAATGAATGCCCAGTCTATTTTACCTGTACCCACTCACCTGTATACTTAACCCCTTCAGTCCGAGGGTGCATTTCTTACTCCCGTTGCTACAAGACGATTTTCCTCAGGTTACACAAAACACCTTGGAAGTGGAGGGTGTTAATGAAGTCTGTATCAAACCCCTCCAGGTAAACGTCTCCCATAAGCCCCTGAAAATCGTCTGGTGGAGGCACGACATCTTAGAATACCTGCCCGGACTGAAGGGGTTGAGGAAGAGGTAGGTAAGAATAAACGTTTTCAGGCGATACTAAACGTTTTTCAAGAGGGCGAAACGTTTCTGGCAAATTTACTTTCTTTTTTCTTTTCTTTTTTTTCTTTTTCTAATCCTCCTCCTCCTCCTTCTCTCTCTCTCTCTCTCTCTCTCTCTCTCTCTCTCTCTCTCTCTCTCTCTCGCTCTCTCTCTCTGCGTAATTTCGAGTAACACGAGTACACCACGCCAGCATTACCTGTAGAGTACCGTACATTTGGCTCTTCAGGTGTACACTCGTGCGCTTTACTATGGTGCTCAGTTGTACCTTCGTGTTCTTTAGTGCTCCCATCAGCATGCCAAAAAAGGACGCACGGACATAGACAGTCACGCACAGGTGTTCATGTAATTCTCTGTCTGTCTGTCTGTCTCTCTGTATATAAATGTCTATCTGTTTATCCGTATCTGTATCTTTGTGTGTGTGTGTGTGTGTGTGTGTGTGTGTGTGTGTTTGTGTGTGTGTGTGTATCTATATCTATCTATCTGTCTATCTATTGTATCTGTCTCTCACACCGTGCTTATTCAATAGTAGGTACAGCACACGACACATTCCACAAACACAAACACAACACACATAAACCTACAAACACATAAGCAGGCCATACATCAGAACATTAAGTCTAACACCTGTACACACAAACACTCAGCAAACACACAAACACAAACACTCTTCAAACACACAAACACAAACACTCTTCAAACACACAAACACAAACACTCAGCAAACACATATAAACAAACATTCAGCAGACACATAAAAACATTCTTCAGACACATAAACACACATCCTTCAAACACATAAACACTCAGCAAACACATAAACGAAACACTCTTCAAACACACATTCAAACACACACACACTAAGCAGACACACACACACACACACACACACACACACACACACACACACACACACACACACACACACACACACACACACACACACACACACACACACACACACACACACACACACACACACACACACACACACAGCAAACACATAAACACAACCACTCATCAAACTCAAACATAAACACTCTTCAAACACAGACATAAACAATCAGCAAACACATAAACAGAAACACTCAGCAAACACACAAACACACCCTTCAAACACATAAACACAAACAAACACTCAGGAATACAAGCCCATACATCCACAAGCACAACACGTGGAGTTAATAAAGCAGTGATTCCAAAACTGTATGATCCACTAAATCACTTTCATTCTGCTTTATTTTGCAATTTATACTTACTATACAAAAAAATGGAGAAATTTCACATAGGGAGTTGTAAAATAATACCAATGTTATTATAAACCAAGGACTGTGGTTCTGTATGCACGTAGTTAAGCATCAAGAGAGGATTTTAATGTTAACGCTCTGAGTAGTATTATTTCTGCCAGTGGAATAAAATTGTCTTGTTTTAGCTAAAGTATAATTCTTGGATACACCAGGAAAAGAAAATGGTTTACCCGTGAACTCCTCCTCTCCCCCGTTTTCTTCTCTTTTTCCTTTTTTTTTTGTTTTTTGCCATAGACGTCAAAGATTTCTCTAAAATTAAAATAAATAATTCTGTGGAGTTCACCTGAATAACTTACCGAAGCGCACCAACAGTGGCGTAAGAGTTAAGGAACCCTATTTGAATTGGCCTCCCATATCCCAAGCTCAGAAAGTCTTCATTGGTATCGCATTCTATTTATCACATTCTTGCTGTCTCAGGTGATTTTAGTAATTCTTGTTAGACATTTTTAGAACTTAAGGAGGGAGATAAAACTTCCATTAACCCCTTCAGCACTGCAGGTGTTACTTAAGGTTTATATATTTGTACGGAAGTAGCAGGAATCGAATAAAATACACGTCACCGAAGAGAATGTATTTGATGGATAGATGGATGGATGGATACGTCACGGAACTGAGGTGGATATGAGATGAAAAATTATCACTCCCAAGCCATGTCGACGAGTACAAGTATCTGTAGTGAACATTTCCCTATGGTGTCGGTACAAAATGAAATTCTAGCTGCTAAAGCATCCCAAGAAAACTGAATCAGTCAACTTTCCCAACATATTCTCAAGTTCTGCTGCTTGCGATTTCCCTCCTGTGCTCTTTTTCTCTACCGATTGCCAGAATTTTAGGTGGTTAGCAGTCAGGTCGATGGGAAATATGCTCCAAAGTGAAAATAATCAAGAAATTCATCACAGGAATTTTGGATGAGTGAATATGGAAGTTGCTATGGAGAAAACTATGTGGAATTTTTTAAAGTGGGTGGAAAGTTGTCCGTAGTAATTATGGATCTGAAGGTGACATACAATAGGGTGGTTTGGCAGGAATGTTGGGAAGCACCGTAGCAGAAGTATATGGTGAGGAAGGTACGGGAAGATTACTGAAAGGCATCCAGAGTACCGGTATGTATGGTGAAGCAAGAACAGCTGTGAAGATGGGGACGATGGATGGTGTGTTGAGGAAGGGTCTTGGCTTAAATGCTGGGTAGAAAGAAGACTGTGTTATGTCTCCATGGTTGCATACTGTATAGGTGATGAGGGGGGTGAGAGGGGTGAATGTGAAGACTCTTGGTATAGGAGCGGTCCTGTAACAAAGGCACTATTTACCGTCACTGAGTAGGGAGAGAAATGTTTGGGGATCCTTTTCTCGAGGTCACCCTTAACAAGATGCGTCGCTGGGTAATAGAGAGATAATTATGTTTTACCCTTTGGAATCTTTACTGGACTGGCTAATAAAGGAATTCTGGGTTGTACGGAACACGTTTCATACACACGTGGGTCCGTATTCTCGTAGGGTAAGGAAGCTCCCCAACACCTCTTCCTTATTGATTTATTTTTGGACATGGCTGGTTAATGTCCTTCTGTACGTTTTTTATGCTGCGTATGGCGATATTGCAAGAATTTGTGTAACACAAGGGGACAGTAAGGTGTAATAAACAAACTAAATCACTTCGGAAATGGTGTTAGCGAGCTTCCTTAACCGAATGAATACGGAACACACACACACACACACACACACACACACACACACACACACACACACACACACACACACACACACACACACACACACACACACACACACATGGATTATAAGAGAATTGCTATGACTCACTCTCAGTTTAACAAATCCTCTGCCTTTGAATGAAAAAAAACACCAAAATTGTTCCCTAAATGACAGTTAATGGTTACAATACAAACACTCAATTTCCTATAACATTCTCTCAGGTGAAGAAACTCGCTTAGTGCCAATTAAAATATCGTTATTTGAAAAGACTCGACTCAGGCCTTGACTTGTCTGTGAGGGTTTAGTGCTTCCCGTTGCGATTTCCTTTGGCTGAATAAAATCGTCTAGCTTAAGAATCGTCTGACGGTACCATACACAAATTACTGTAGTGAATCTTTTGCTGGGAAGGACAGAGGTATGATGTTGAAGATAATTTTTGGCCGTCTAACCCCTAGATATCATTAAGCTAAGTTAAAAATCTTGGCATTGGCCTTACTTCATTACCCAGGTGTGGCAATAAGAGCTAATTGGATACTGATGGTAAATTGTAAACCATTATTCCATTAACACCTGCAGTCAGTGTATTATTTAAAGCAGGAAATTCGGAGGCACAATTACCATCATTAAAGTGTTCCAATTGTCCAGGATTAACCACACAACCGCATACCCTTGCACAGAGATCTAAATGAATTAACCACAACACCATAATGGGCTCTGTGTGTAGTGGAATCTGTTACTGGGTTTGTTTTATTGATCGTCCTCTTGAATCGAGTGATGTATTTCTGATTAGATGGATACCGAATTATTGATATTTATGTGTGTGTGTGTGTGTGTGTGTGTGTGTGTGTGTGTGTGTGTGTGTGTGTTTACGACCATTAATAAATAGTTTAAGTAATTTTTTTAGCTAATAATAATAATGTGATTTTATTCCCATAGGTAGTTTTATTTCGGTACTGGTGTTCATCATTACTTATTAATCTATTTATTTACTTATTTATTCATTTCTAATCTGTAACCTTAATAGCTTATTTTATTAGCAAAAATTTTTAAGTTCATCCATTACTAGCTTTTTATAAACCTTTGTATTGTGGTTTTAACAGGAAATAATTTAGGTCTCTCATGGTGTACTGTTATGTCTTGGAACTCTCTCTCTTATTTTTTTTTTAATTATTTTTTTTTTACATATTTCACGCATCTATTTTACTGTTGCCCTTTTTT
Source organism: Coenobita brevimanus (assembly GCF_032717465.1). Classification (NCBI taxonomy): domain Eukaryota; kingdom Metazoa; phylum Arthropoda; class Malacostraca; order Decapoda; family Coenobitidae; genus Coenobita; species Coenobita brevimanus. The sequence continues at coordinate 69,307,728 of NC_137054.1, forward strand.
TTTTTTTTTTCTGTAATTCTGAGTGACCGCCGTACACACTATGCAAAATATAAGTATGGATTTAATGTTTCTCTTAAAGTGTAATTTTGGTTGATGCTGCTAGGCCACTACTTTCTGCATCATCATCATCATCATCATCATCATCATCATCATCACTATCATCGTCATTATCATCGTCATCATCATCATTATTATTAACTTCCTGGGATGATAATGGTCCCAGCTTCGTCTTTCTCCCTGTCTGAGATCTCCTTTTGTCTCCTTCCTATAATCATCGTCATCATCATCATCATCATCATCATCATCATCGTCGTCACTATCATCGTCATTATCATCATCATCATCATCATCGTCAACTTCCTGAGGTGACAATATGCCCAGGTTCGTATCTTTCTCTGTTATTTTCTCTTATCTCCTTCCTTCTCTTAGTTTTCTTAATTTTACCTTCTAAGGATTTTTTAAGCTTCCATGGCCCATATCCTGGTCGGGTAAGGAAGGTCCGTAACACCTGCTCTTTAGCGATTTATTTTTTGGATATGGCTGGTTAATATCCTTTTGTACGTTATTTATGCAGAGTAGGACGATGTTTCAAGGATTTATATCACACAGAACAGGATAGTAAGGTGTAATAAGCAAAATAAATCGCTTGGGAAAAGGTGTTAGGGAGCTTCCTTAAGGGACGAGAATACGAACCCATGTTTCCCAGGTTAAAACAGGAAAGACGAAGTACAAATCCACATCAACTCATCTATACTGATCAATAACTTATATATCTTTTAACTTTTTTCTTTTTAACATTAGGTCTCTGTCAGAAGATTAAAAGTAAGCCTCATGATCCACTCTAACTACTCTGTTTCACCCTTTTTTTTTTTTTGTTTATTTAATAGTGATATAATTTCTGCTAAAAAATATGATTCGCTGCAACATTGAGATGATTGCGATATTTGTGTTATCGTGTGGTTGATGAGAGTGTGACAAAGATCCGGTCACAGCCTCGTCACGTCTCATTTCTCTCTCTCTCTCTCTCTCTCTCAAGCTGCTTAGACTTGGTAATAGGAAACAAATGAATATAATGGAAGCAAAGAGAGAGAGAGAGGGAATGGCTTTTATCGCGTCCGCCTTGAATGAACTCCGGGACTGTGCAACCGACAACAGAGCAGAATATGACAGTCAAGCCTCATCCATTATTCTGGTGTCCCTGGCTTTGTGGAATATTTATTACGACTCAAATTACAAACAGCCCAATATTAAAATCAACTGGAGCTGGGGAAATATTATCACACGTTATTCCTTTTAACCTCAATAAAGAAGAGAGAGAGAGAGAGAGAGAGAGAGAGAGAGAGAGAGAGAGAGAGAGAGATTGGTAAGTGTATTTCTGTGGTGTGGAGGATTGCATTGATGGAAAGCATGAAAAATAAAATGATAAACACATAGGAAGGAAATACCAGCACATACATGAGCGAAACTGACGAGGAAACTGATGACGATAAGGAAGGATGAAGCAGAAGAGTGCGTGAGGTATGGCGGCTTGGAGTGGCGGGAGAGAATGAAGGTTTATGATGATAGTGAGGCTTGGTGTTTGTCGTCGTCACGCTGGATGAACTCCGGGATTAGGCATCTTACAGTAGCTATACCCCTTTTACACTAACTTGGCCTAAAATCGCCATCTCCCCATCTGAGTTATAGCAAAAGACGACCCAAGAAAAATGGTGCTAGTCACGAATAAGTGCAATGGGAAGGATGAAGAACCGCAGCACTGTCTTTTTCTGCCATTGGGCTACGTGAAATAAGCAACAAGACGACAAAATTCTGGGCCAAGTTGCGGTAAAAGAACTATAGGCAGATACGTGTCGAGAGATAGGTATTGGTGGAAAGAAGATCCGTGTGTTAAAATTGTGTTTATTTTGGAAACATAACATCTTCAGCCCGACCATGACTTTCTTTGGGAGCCACATATTATACTGATGTTTTATTGGTATCATATTTGTATTTTATTGGGTTAATTCTTGCTGCCTTTCGATTAAATACCGCTTGGGGGAGACCTCTTGGGGTAAAATGAGTGCTATATTTAACCTTACAACTCCAAACGACTTAACTGAAGGAAATTTTGCGAATATAGCAAAAATAAATAAATAAATAAAAATGTAAAGTACGTCACCAGATTGAAGGAATAATAAAAGAAAAGCTAATTATGAATATAGATCAATATTGGTTTGACTTACGTAGACCTGAACTTATTTTATCAACACAATATTTACAGCATCAATATATGAGTTTTATTTCGACTGTCAGAACGATTTAAGACATTGTACTGAAAATCTATGGGTGAATATTATGAAAAATTGGATATTACACTTACACGTAGCTTGATTTTACTACACCTCTATTTAATATCTGGAATAAGGCGCCTTTGGATCGGACTGAAGGTGACTTATGCTTCCCTGGCTTAAAATTAGGCCACTGAGGATTTATTGACGTGTACTCAGGCGTGTGTGTGTTACTGATGGCTGTGTGTACTTCCCTGTCTGTAATTTAAGGGTACAGGTAGACAGCTTTGCACGTACACAAGTTTTGCTTCCGTGATGTATTGGTGTACGTATTAATCTTTCATGTCTAGCACACACACACACACACACACACACACACACACACACACACACACACACACACACACACACACACACACACACACATTCATATCCGCATACATCTGGCAAACATTTTCATTAACACAGAAACTCAAAAATATACAGGGTTTTAAAAATACACGCGTAGTTGCCGATTTATATATCATACGCATACAACACAACTGCCCGTCCCGCCTACTCTCTCTCTCTCTCTCTCTCTCTCTCTCCAAAGATAAGTATGTAGGTATATGAGCGAGATGTGACATAGAATCATAGGTGTTTTCTCTCCTACTGGATATGTTATGTGGTTAAGGATGTGACTTGAACTTTCAATACGGTGATGATTATAATTTTGTTTTAGCTACCGACAGACGATTAATTTCACTATCGGGCCAACCTGAAGTGAAGGGGTTAATGAAGGCCTTAACTAACCCCTCCAGGTCGAAAAGTCTCTCCAAATCTGAAAAAAATCGTCTGAAAATAAGAGCAAATGAGTAAGACACGTCACATGATTTAGGAATTTGAGTTTCTTCATTACCAGGTCTTTCATAGGCTAAACCCCCTTTACTGTGAGCTTGTCTTTTTATTCTTATGATTAATAGCCACAGACGATTTTATTCAAGTGTCAAGAGACTCCATTAACTGAAGAGGTTATACATATTTTCCATGAAGAATACAGTAACTTCATATGTAAGCTCAGAAAAAAAAAACACATACGCACATGCAGATACACACACAGATACACACACAAATCTATCTATCTATCTACTATCTGTCTCAACATTTGAATCTGTCAATACCTATATTTATATCTTTATACATCTCACTATCTATCTATATCTATCTATCTATCTATCTATCTATCCTGGTCATGCTAAAATAAATGCAACACTACATAATGGTTACCTGAGAATGCTGAAAGTTTTGTGTCATTTGTCAACCATGATAATTATTCTGAGCCATACACGTTTGTAATTACTTCCGTGAGTATATTTAAACTGGCGAGAAATGCAACCATGTATATTTTGGTTATTTGTGGTGTTCGCAGATACGTATTGGTGGTTCTGGCAAGGCTGCGTGTGACCCTTGTGGTGTTAGGTGATGACGAAAAAATACAGCTTGATTTTTATATTATTATTATCATTATTATCATTATTAGTCCATCAAAGCAGAGGGTATCATTTTCGCACCTTGTTTAATACGTTTGCGCGAGATTCAGCCTGTGTGCGTGCGTGCGTGTTTGCGTGTGCTTTAACTCCTAGTTTATTTGATGGATTTGAAATCAAACTTCCCCGGTGAGTTCGTCGGGTTACTGGGAAGGTCTGCCACTATAACAAATTTCCAGCCAAATTGAAAATTCTCAGTAGTGAAAGGAGGGTAGATATGGTTTTAATATATTAGTTCATGTTGTACAAGGAACTCTCATCCGTACTGAGATATTTGGGGAGTGTGCCCCCCCCCCCGCCAGTGATTCTTAGTTGGTCAGTTTCTAAACATAAATAAAAACAATCAGAAATATATATTTTTTTTTAATGAGATTTTCCAGGCGAATTCGTCTAGTTACTCCGAAATCTTTCACTGTATACAGATTTCCAACCCTGATTTTTAGAGGGGTCAGCTCCCCCTCACCAAATTAAAAATTCTCGGAAATAGCGAAAGCAGACCAGATATGGCATTGGTATCTAGGCAAATGTTGCACACTTTCATCCGTAATATTCTGGGATCCTGACTTCCCCAGTGATTCTCGGTGTGGGTCATTCTCCTCCCAGCTCAGAAACAGGGGAAAATGAGCACATGGGTTCACCGAAATCGGCATAGAGATCGCAAGACTGGGTAAGCAGTTCCAACACTCAGAGGAACCTTGTTGCTGATGGCCAGGCAGGTAGGAAGGGTACCTGAGAGCAAAGGGATACATTAATGCATATAGAGGACCAACATAGGTAATATATTTCAGTTACCCCTTCAGTAAGTTGTATGCGGCTTTCATGGATTTGGAGAAAGCATATGACAGGGTGGATTGACAAGGATTGTGGAAAGTGTTAAGAATATATGGAGTAGATGGGAAGTTATTGAATGCTGTGAAGAGTATGTACAATGGTGCGAAGGCTGCAATGCGTGTGGATGGTGAACTAAGTGAATTTTTCTTTGAAAGTTGGTTTGAAACAGGGATGTGTCATGTCTCCATGGTTGTTCAATCTGTACATGGATGGGGTAATAAAAGAGGTACAATTTAGGGTAGTGGATGTTGGAGTGGCCCTGGTGAGAGAGGATAGTGTTTGGAAACTCCCTGTACTGTTGTTTGCAGATGATACTGTGTTGTTGAGTGAAGACGAAGGGGAGCTGCAAGGCTTGGTGGATGAGTTTGAGAGAGTGTGTAAGAAACGGAATCTAAAGGTGAATGTAGGGAAGAGTAAAGTGATGGTCTTTGAGAGAGGTGAAGTCAGTGAATGTACAGCGAGGTTGGATGGTGAGGAATTGGAAAATGTGAGTACGTTTAAGTACTTGGGTAGTGTGATGAGTAAGGATGGAGGTTTGGAGGGTGAAGTGCTTGAAAGGGTACAGCAGGGAAGAAAGGATGCTGGTTCTTTGAAAGCGGTGATAAGAAACAGGGAAGTGAGCAAGGAAGTGAAAAGTTACTACATGACAGTATTGTGATACCAACTCTAACGTATGGAAGTGAAGCTTGGACGTTGTTGGAAGGACACAAGTCAAGAGTGAGAGCAGTGGAAATGAGTTATTTAAGAGGAGCCTGTGGAGTCACATGGAGAGACAGGCTGACGAATCAGGATATAAAGGAGCGTTGTGGTGTTGATGTGGGTGTGATAGGAAACGTTATGAGGAACACACTGAGGTGGTTTGGCCATGTGGAGAGGATGGAGGGTGAAAGACTGACGAAGAGAGTGTATGTGAGTGAGGTGGAGGGGGGAGGAGGGAGGGGGAGGCCGAGGATGAGATGGAGGGATGGGGTGGAGAGGTATATGAGAGAGGGGGGTGTGAGTTGGGAGCAGGGCAGTGAAATGGCGGGGGACAGGGCGACTTGGAGGCGATTTGTTTGTGGCCACCCCAAACGGGATTGAGGCGTCTGGCAGTAGATAGGTAGATAGACCCCTTCATCCATTCTCTATTTTCCGTTTTCTGTTTACTTCGTGTTTTCTATTACGGGATATGTCAAGTGTGTAGAATTTACCTTGGTACGTGATTACAATACCTGTCAGTAGAGTCACCTGGTTAATTATGTGCTTTCAGTGTTTGATGAACGAAAATTGAGTGCATACAGTGAGCTCTGAATGTAAATTAATTAGTTTGGATAAAATGGATGAATACAAAGTTGAAATATTTCGGTAAAGGGAGAGATTCGTATATCAATTTTAAGTCTCCCTCCTTCAAAAAAGAAAAAAAAGTGTGGTTACTTTGAGATCAAGGAAAGCAGGTAAATGTGTACAGGTAAACATGAATGACGTGTAGTAAACTGTCTATATATTTCCTAATTTAAAGGCAATTGTCGTTTAGAAAGAAGAATATCAGCGTTTCTCCATATTCCCTAAAATATATAAATTCGTCTTGCAGTAGCCATGAATGAAGAAATAATGGAAATTCTTGCAAATATAAAATTGAAATAGTACAACATTTCTCTATGAACTGTAGCTTTAAATCGACAAGAGGAGTACAAGTCCCTAATTACTGAAGGTCATTTATGGAATACCTGTGGCACCATTTAAAGGCCAAACTCTTTCCATCTCCACTACGTGCTTCGCAGAATAATGTACAAATCGGAGTGCAACACATTCCACTTGGCGATTTAACGCTTCAACAAACAACCCTCTGATTTACACCGTACCCTGCGAAGGAAGTGTTAAACCTGGCTCATCGTTACCGTAGAGTTTATTTCGTGGTTTATATTTGGGTCGATAAATGCCCGTTTTCTGTCTGCAGGCAAGAGATGTTATTATTATTATTATTATTATTTTTTTTTTTTTTTTTTTTTATTATTATTTTTATTATTATTATTTTGCCTGTCGTTTTAGTTTTATGTTCGGGATTATTTATTTATCACTGTGTAACGGTATATATAGACGGATTTCTTGTGATGATATTAACGTCCTCATTACGAATACGTTTGCTATTTTTCTCCCTAGCACTTCTTCCTTAGCGATTTATTTCTGGATATCGCTGGTTAATATTCTTTGGCACGCCTTTTATGCAGAGTAGGGCGATACTGGAAGGATTTATGTAATACAGAATAGGACAGCAAGGTGAACAAAGCAAAATAAACAGCTCAGGAAAAGGTGTTAGGGAGCTTCGTGAGGGAATATGGGGTGTGTGCGTTGTCTCGTGTGCCAATACTGAATGATTCCACACCTTATGTAACTGGACCTCACACGCAAAGAGAGAGAGAGAGAGAGAGAGAGAGAGAGAGAGAGAGAGAGAGAGAGAGAGAGAGAGAGAGAGAGAAATCACTGTACTCTAGGGCTTTCCAATCTTTCTCGTGTCGTTTGCCATGTGATATTTACGTAGTCAACTCCACACCAACATGCCCACAATTACCTTTACCTGGGTGAATGTGTGTTAATTATGCCCCTGAAGTAAACTGTATACACACGATTTTCTCTTATCTGAAACTTTCTCAAATACCAAGAAAACTGATTAGGTTAATTTTAGATTGTAGATGCTCGAGATGAATTGAAGGAGGAGGCCAAGGATGAGATAGAGGGTGTGGAGAGGTATATGAGAGAGGGGGAGTGTGAGCTGGGAGCAGTGCATTGAAATGGAGGGGGACAGGGAGACATGGAGGCGATTTGTTTGTGGCCACCCCTCACGGGATTAAGGCTTCTGGCAATAAGTATATAGAGATTAAAGTATGAAGTTGCCTTTCATACTTTTAACACTAATATTTTGCTTCTGAATAACACAGTGGGCTATCTACCACAGGGACATCTATGTATCTATCTATCTATTGCCAGATGCCCTAATCCCGTAAGGGGTGGCCACAAACAAATCGCCTCCATGTCGCCCTGTCCCCCGCCATTACATTACATTACATTACAGGGATATAATGGCCACAAAGAGACATTACAGATTCTTTTTCATTGCCCAGTCTCAGCAATCGATCTGAGAATACTATACTCTTTTCACCTTAACCTGACCCAGATTTTAGTCCCCTTGTAGCTTATTTCAAGTAGTTCAGGTGCAGGAAGAGACAGTGCTGTGGCTCTACATCCTTTTCATCGCGCTTCCTCACGACTGGCACAATATTCCAGCGTTAATCTCTTGTTATAAATGGAGAGACGACAATTTTAGGCCAGGTTAGAGTGAAAGGGGTACAGATTCAGCTACCCACGTACAAATGTCAAAAGTTCATAGCTAATATCATAATTCGTCCACTTTAACCTGGCAGTGATTTTAGTCCTATCGTACCTATCTCCCGCAGAGCACAGGCTGGATAAGACAAAGTGAATCTGCATCCTTTCCATAACAATTCTCCCTAACTAACATCGTACTAGTGTTGATATTTTGCCGCTGCACAACACTCAGGACGGAGAGATGGCAGTATTGGGTGAAGTCAAGTGGAGTTTGTTGATGGAAATAGTCAGGAGAGTCAGCCCACTACTCTACTGCCTCGCTTTCACACTCTCCTTTGCTGGGTAATATTCCTGAGCTGAGAGAGACACGGAATATTTCTCTCCACATAGATGATCCTCTTTGATACGATGCGTCAGGGAGAAAACTGACGGACATGCCCTAAGTGTGAAGCAGACGGAACGGAACAGCAGACGGAACGGAACACCAGACGGAAAGGAAGGGCACACGGAAAGGAACAGCAGGCGGAACGGAACAGCAGACGGAACGGAACAACAGACAGAACGAAACGGCAGACGGAACGGAACAACAGACAGAACGAAACGGCAGACGGAACGGAACAACAGACGGAACGGAACAGCAGACGGAACGGAACAGCAGACGGAACGGAACAGCAGACGGAACGGAACAGCAGACGGAAAGGAACAGCAGACGGGATGGAACAGCAGACGGAACGGAACAGCAGACGAACTTTCCTGCCTGGAGGTGGGATTCTGTAAGGTAATTACAGTGTGTTACCTGCCGTATCTTTGAATATTTTTTCCAGGATAGGCAACAGTATTAGAAACTATCCGTGCCCTACGTCCCTTGGTCAGAACACACACACACAAACACACACACACACACACACACACACACACACACACACACACACACACACACACACACACACACACACACACACACACACACACACACACACACAAGTCCTGGTTACGAGAGGAAAACGGCCACATCTGTTTTCTGTTTAAACGACAAAGAAAAAATCAATCAGTAAATAAAATACATCATAGTTAGAACCGGGCCTCGATCTTAAGTCTGTTCGAACATCCGACACCTGATTTCGAAGCCCCATCTTACGCAATCCCCAAGAGAATCAGTCTTACGCATATTTCATCAGCAGGTACTTACGAATATGCGTGTCCTGCCTCCACTGGGAACCCTGGGGGGGAGTTTTAGCGCTCGTAGGCACGGTATTATGCTTGCTGAGAGAGAGAGAGAGTATATGAATAAGCAGAGATGGGTATGTAGACTAATGGATAGCTAGAGAGAGAGAGAGAGAGAGAGAGAGAGAGAGAGAGGTATGTAGGTAATGAGACAGAGACAGACAGACACAGACAGGTAAAGATAATATCAGTAATCACACACACACGCATTAAAGCTGGCTGGCAACACTCACGTAAGCCGCGAAACGTACTGTGTGTGTGGATAAAGTATTCATGAGCATCGCACTTGCACGGGAAAGCACAAACACATGGTACAGCTTTCCTCTACACACACACACACACACACACACACACACACACACACACACACACACACACACACACACACACACACACACACACACACACACACACACACACACACACACATTTAACTTCGTGACTGCTTCATATTATCATTGCTTTTAGTACTGCTATTAATTGTAATATTATTTTGCAGATTTTTAGCCTTTGGTCGTATCGTGGTCAGGAAAATGTTTATTGATAGGTTTTATTATTATTATTATTATTATTATTATTATTATTATTATTGCTTCCACCACCATCACCACTACCACCACAACCATCACCATCACTACCACCCCCACCACGACTACTACTAATATTATGATGATGATGATGATGATGATGATTATCATAAGAAGGCAATATTGGCACTATACAGATATTCTTTAGCGTGCGCGCGCACACACACACACACACACACACACACACACACACACACACACACACACACACACACACACACACACACACACACACACACACTCGTCACCGGTTCAATTTTAACTTTATGATGAAGGTAATATTAGGACCACAGTGTCTTGATTTGCTCTCTCTCTCTCTCTCTCTCTCTCTCTCTCTCTCTCTCTCTCTCTCTCTCTCTCTCTCTCATGGGGGTAAATAAAGCACTTGTGATTTGCAGTGTAGCAGAAATTAATTTGTTCTTGAATTTCCTGAGGCCTTTTTTATTTACATTCCTGGACGAGAATCAGAAATAATTTTACAACCATTACCCATTAGTAACCATGCTTTTTTAATATAGGAAGAACAAGAGTCGTTAGATTCCGTGCTCATGTTTTCCTTGTCTTTCCTCCGAAACAAAACAGCCTGTGATCATTTTTCCGCTTGTAACTTAGAATCGTTTTGGGCAAGACGAAGAAAGAGGATGGAAATATTCAATACCACCCTTGTTTATCCTGCAAGCATAATTTTGAGTTACTGGAGGGAGTGGTTTGGACTTTGGCGGGTGAATTAGTGACCTGTGTTATTTTCCTCCATTTTGTATCCTCTAAGTTGAATATATAAACTTTCGTTAGATGGCCAGAACGGGAAATCGTACAGTCACGAAAAAAATTCGCCTACTGCGCCACTTGTTCTGTTTCTCAGTATCCTCAGCTGACTAATACACCGAGAGATGTTTAAGTATGTTTGTCCAGGGATGATACTCTTTGTTATAACGCGTGATGGAAGAAAGTGACGGAAATGCCCTAAGAGTAAGTGAAGTTGGTGCTCCTGACTTCAGCCTGTAAATTCGGTGATTAAAAAAAAGTGTGAGACGCCATCTGTTGCAAGGCTGCTATACCTCAGACGCGGGTTACAGATCTAAACCCCACAGTCGTAAGCTTGAAGAAAAGGAGGGGTAAATTAAATGGGAAATGGATATGCTGGGGGAGTGTGGATGTGACACCTAAAATGCAGCGGGTCTGTCTGATAAACCTCTTGGCCGGAGACACCCCGGATATATTTTCATTTAGCCAGTCACCTAGATAACACTTGCAGCCTTGGATATCCACCATCCACTCATCTGATGTAATGTCTTTTCAGGTGACTCCGCACTGAGGGACAAGATGGATAGAGTTCTGTAGCCCAGGTAAATATTTCTTACGTTGGGTATTACTCTTCTTCCCTGTAGATGCTCTCCACCTTTGGAATATAATATCTAATGTACAGACACCTTGATTAAAAGGAAAAAAAAACACTATTGTGCTGGAGGTGGTAATTTTTAGCTAAAGGACAATTATATTTCAGTCACACTACTACCAAACAAATATATTCGTTCTGAGAGACCCCTAACAGTGAGAGAGTTTACGAAGGCGATACGTAAGTCCTTCAGTTCGAAAGTCTGTCCTGAGGTGAGAGAAATGGAGACAGCACGAATAAAAAAAATAGAGGAAAGTCACAGTAAAGAGTTGAACTAGTAATAATTGATGTATTCTGATGCACACACACACACACACACACACACACACACACACACACACACACACACACACACACACACACACACACACACACACACACACACACACACCGAAAGTACCACAAAATAACAATAAAACCTAAAAAATAATTCTCACAGGAATTATGGCTTACCTGAAACACTGCTCAGAAATATTCCTAACACAAAAACTTTTTCAAACCTGCGTCTCCCAAGAAATACTTCCCACAAAAACTCTTCCTTCACTTTAAAATGTTACGCTTAAGGGATTGTATTTACGCACCAAGCCTTTAAAATACTGTTTGCGTATAAATGTATAACTTTTACGCAGTACATCTCACGGGAAATGTTGCTTAAATCATACATTCCCAAAGAAACATTTATTTTTATCATCAATTCCTACTACTACGAATATAAAGTGTTGTAGTCGCGGCGCACGACTCTGAGGTTGACATTATCGTACCTTGGCAACCTACCCGTCATCTGTGTTCCCAATTTCGTGTATAATATGATACGTGTGATTCGTGTATAATATGTTCGTGTGTAAATAATATTCGTGTGTAATATATTCGTGTATAATAATATGATTCGTGTATAATGCGTTACGAAATCGAACACACTGTTGACAGGTAGGTTCCCAGGGTGCGTTAATGTCAACCTCAGAGTCATGCGCCGCGACTATTAAAACTTTTATTTTTCTCATTATTTTCTGCTACTACATAATTATATACAGTGATTGTAACTTTTTTTCTGAACATATAAATTTGCCTCACATACAAAGCGTCTATCACAAAATAAAACTAGGGTACTAATCACATATATCTTCTTTTCCACATATTCTCACGCAGGACACGTGTCACAGAAATATAACACTTCAGATCATAATTTCTCTGTCTCTCTCTCTCTCTCTCTCGACAGAAACTTCCCACGCCAATCATTCCACACCAACAAAATATTTCTCACCCCTAAAATACCCCTCTCGAATGGGTTCCCAGTAAAATCATTCACACGATCCCTTTTTCCCCCACTTTATACTTGAGTCTGGAGTTCCTGAGTACGTTTCAGAAAGCCAAAAAGAATATAATATCGTCCAACACGCGTGGATTATTTTCTGCCTTGAAATTGCATGGCGTGAGAGGGAGAGCTTGTTTTTATATATATATTTTTTTGTTTTTGGTAACTTGGTGGTGGAATTTAAGCTGGAAAAAGGATATATATTTATTTTTCTTGTCCTACATATAAATTTTAATGTGGGAAGGAGACCAGGGTGATGATATGGATGGTGATGATGGTGCTGGTGAAGATGATGAATTATTATTATTATTACTATTATTATTATTATTATTTTTAGGGTATTTGATAGTTTTCTGTAAGAGTGGCTAAGAGGACGTAAGTTAGGCAAATCCAAATTACTGTGATACCGATGTTCTCTACCCCCCCCTCTCTCTCTCTCTCTCTCTCAGCAGCCTCATATATCCCCCTCTGGCTCACCGTGCTTCGCTCTGCCCTGCCTTATCCACACAGTCTCTACTTTTTCCCTCTGTGTTTGTGCAGGAGCGACGGGGTGGGGGAGATGAAGCAATAACTGGCTCTCCGTGGGGGTGGGGCGGTGTGGCCGGGGAAGGAAGGCGTCTTTAAGCTGTGGAAAGAAGTATACCCACGTGTTCCCTGCGTGCTGGAAAATACGACCTAAAGACCTGGAGCTTGGAGACTTAGTCCTTTCAATTCTAGCCACCGCCAGACCTTTTTATTCAGCTTAGGACAAAATTCTAGTAGTAAAGAGAGCAATAAAGACTCTTTCTAAGCTCTCTAGTTAGAAATGGGTCTCCTAACCAAAATAAACAATAAATAATGTACCAAATTCGTCACCGGGGTTAAATTAGAATGATACCCACGTGTTCCCTGCATGCTATAAATGACAACTGAAGAGACGGGAATGGGGGAGAGGTGGCTCAAGGTTCGCTCTTGGTCGCTCTTCTTTTGTTGATCTTATCCCTATGAGAACACATCAATTCCTGAACTTTTTTTTTTTTTACTTGAGAGAGAATTTTGGAACGGGGGGGGGTGTTAAGTATAGATTTTATTAACCCCATTTACCCTAAGAGATCTCCCTTAAAATGTACCAAATAATCTCCTAGGTGCCTAAGAGAGAGAGAGAGAGAGAGAGAGAGAGAGAGAGAATGTAGTGCGGTCGCATGGATCCCTTTAATTACAGGTGACATCCATTTTAGTTTACCTGTTACCAGACGATTTTATTTAACCCCAGGAAAGGCCTCACTTATTGCCTGGAGTAATTAAAAGTTATATCTAGAAATCTCTCCTATAATACGTAAAATCGTCCGGAGATGGAGAGAAATAAGTGAAGAAAACGACATCCAGGCTTCAATGGGATACTGACGAGAAATTTCACTTCTCTGGTATCGCCTTTAGCGGTAATGTTGGTGAGAATACAGCCCAGAGAAGCTTGCCATGTCGGTGATTTTTTTTCGCTGACGTACAGATAAAATAAGTGTGGAAGCAGCACGACATTCATTCCTCCATGCATTGACGCGGTTGATTTGGCTCCATTCTTCTGTATATTTACACATGATTTGGTAACCCCGCCAAGCAACTTACAAGCTACAAGCAGCCTCGTATCTCCAACAGGTCAGGGGGGAGGGGGGAGAGGAATTATATTTGTTATCTTCCTCCTCCGATTCATGTCTCAGGTCAGATCAGGAGCTTCCCACCTCGATGTAGATGAAGAAAATTGAGTTATATGTCGATTATTATATACTTCTTTGTCTTAGGAGGTGAATAATACCCCTCAGTGCCCTCTCCCTTGCCCTGATTCAAACTGTGTCGATACTGAAAATATTCGAGCAATATGGAGTAGGATATTACCCTCTTCTCGCTCAGGCCCGTGATTATTATCCGAGGGAAATTTACGCACATGTTTACACTGAGTATTTTCCTCCTTGGCCGAATTCCCTTCCCAAAATGTATTATTGGGACGCGGCATGCATCACTGGCTTCCTAGGTGATTGCTCTGGGCTATAAGCTAAAAAAATAAAATAAAAACTGTCCACAATTTAACTTTCTTTTCTGGGAATATGTAAAAACATTATGTTAATATATTTACGGTTTTATATATTGAAACTTTGCTCAAGGCTCTTTAAACTTAAAAATTAATCTAAAACCAAAATTTCATGAGCTTTTCAATGGTGGGTTTGGATGTTTTCTATGACCGTACTCGTGAAAAAAACGTAAATTTATCATAAGCTAGTAAGGAATGACAACCAGGGCAACAGCTTCGTGCGTGTCTCCTGTGACCTCGGAAAGACTAACTCGTAAGTCGTCAGATACTTTTAGGGTCCTCGTCAGCGATGCGTCAGATTGATATTGATTGCACTGGAGGTGAAAGCTGCCAGGTAATTTATATCACAGGCGTCATAATGGGATATATTTGGCAGAAAACGGAACTGTCGACAACGCACTACTTCTTCATGCGGTCACTGGAGACGCGTCACACTCTGTTGATCTGAAGTGCCATGCGTTTCCAGATTTTTGCTGAGCTCACAGGAACGGCTAAATACAGTGCATGTACCTGTGTCACTCGCTCCCCCGCTCATTGATTTACTGTACAGGACCTAATTGAAATACGTAGTGCAGGCGTTGTGAAGGGTGGGTTGGGAAAACGTATTTAGCACAATGGCACACCTCCACGCAGGCGAAAATTTAGACAGGGTGGGACCTTGGACCTTCAGTGTCCCCCCCCAGCGAGGAATTGGGACTTCCAGGGGTCCTGGCCAAAACCGTTAAGCATGGCCATATTTCTTTTATTCGTTTAGTTACTAATTTATTCATTTTTATTTACCGGTATTTTTCTGGAAACAAAAACTTTTGCACAGCGGTTTCAGATAGGGTGGGACCCCCAAGAGCTTCCCTCCACAAAGAACAGTCCCTGGGGACCTCAACCAAATCGTTATACACGGCCATAGTAATTTACCTAGGAACAGGAAATTTTACCTAGTGGTAGGACTGTACCTAGTATGGGTTTTAGGCAGGATGGAACTCCACCGCCCCTCCCCGCCAAGGGGGTAAGGCGACCCTCCAGGGGAAAGGGGGGGAGGAGATGCCCTAGTCTTCTTTTTTCTACCTAGGAACACGAAATTTCGGACACTGGTAAACCTTCACCCGGACAAAGTTTCGCCGAGGTGGGACTCCCGTGTGTCACTCCTCCCCGTGATTAATTCTTTCTTTCCCTTTACGTAATTAACATTATTGCCGCGGTGGCTGAGTGGTCAGCGGTAGTGGCTGTGAAACTACCGGCCTGTTAGTTCCAGGGATCGAATCTTGTTGCGGTCAGCTAGTGTCACTCGAGTCAGGTGTTCAGCCTTTCTTTTACTGGTCGGCAGGTAAAACGAGAACCTAAGGGCGCGGCCACACTTCCTCCAAACACGTGATCGTCAAGAGGAAAGGAGGCACAGGGATCCGTCGAACGTTCAGACGAGGATATTGCAGCAGCTCTTACCCGGTGCTTCGTTTCAACTTGTCGATCACATTTTTTGAGTAAGTGTGGCCGCACCCTAAGGCAACACCTAAAGGAGGTAACTTTGGTAACCAGGATGATGGAGTGGTCTTGTATCCCACCACAGGCTCGAAGGCCCAGGATACTAAGATGAGCACCGCAGCAAAGTACCTCATGCCTCTGTCCCCACTTTAACCCTTTCCTTTTACTAGAAAGTTCATTAAATTCCACTCCAGGAGAAGTTCTGTAGTTGTAATGGCTCTGAGCAACGTTTCAGTCTTTCGAAACGAGATGTAAGTTTGATTTTTATTCATGGTGTGGATAGGTTGTCGTGGTCTTGTCTTTTCAATCAGTTTTTTAGTCCATAACAAAGACCAAACACTTAAGCCTGAGATGGTATAAGCTAAATAGATCAATAGATAGATAAATAAAAAAATAAGAAGATAGATAGATAGACAGACGGATAGATAGATTGCCTGATAGACAGATAGATAGACAGACATATATAGACAAAAAACAGATAGATAGATAGACGGATAGATAGACAGGTAGACAGAGAAATAAATAAATAAATAAAGAGGGAGATCTGCTAATAATGAAATCAGTCTCCAGGGCATAAAACATGTGTAAATTTCCCCGCCAGAAATAAAAAAAAGAAAGTAAGAAAAAAGTGAATACGAAAGGGTTAAGATGTAGCATGCAAGTTAAGTCGCTAAAGAAGTGGTATTACGAAGCCTCTCACGTCGACGAGAATACCGCTTGATCGTGATTTCAGAGAGTTTGGGTGATGGTTTGTGTTTGATTTCCAAATATAGGAATGAGAGAAAGGAAAGAAAGAAAGAAAGAAGGAGGGAAAGAAAGAATTAAGGACGGAAGGAAGGAAGGATGGAAGAAGGAAAGAAAGAAGGAAGAAAGAAAGAAAAACGAAGGATGGGAAGAAGGAAGTAGGAAGGAAGGAGGGAAAGAAATTAACACTGTCTAGATTATACTGTAGAAGAAAATGAGATTAGGAAAATGGAAGGATTGAAATAATGCTTAAAAAATAAACTGGTATTGTCTTGTTAATACTATGAAAAAAAGAAAGGAAAAGAGAAGCACAAAGATTAAGAGTAAGGAGGAGAAAAGGAAGAGGGAAGGAGGAAGAAGAGAGAAGGCAAGGGGAAAGATAGAAGGATGAAGAAGAGGGAAAGAAAGGGAAAGGTGGAAGGAGGAAGGAGAAGAGGGAAGGAGAGAGACAGACGGAGGGAAGAGGAACAGGAAGGAAGGAGGAGGGAGGAAAGAAATAAAGTTTGGGAGATTTTTAGACAGTTTATCCCTTCAGTACAATGCTCTCTCTCTCTCTCTCTCTCTCTCTCTCTCTCTCTTTGGGTTACCGAGAGACAATTATATTCCACAGCGCAGAGACCCTCGTGGTGATAAACTGAAGCCAGAGAAAGTCTTTTGTGTTAAAATTTTACTCTGTGATAGATTGCTCAAGGTAGAAGAATTTTATATAACCTTCCCTAACACCTCTCCCAGACGACCATCATGTATTGTTAATCTGGGCAACTTGAAGGATAAATCACCGTTGAGAAGACGTTAAGGGAATGATGGTACTAAAAATCAGGGTTACAGACTCCTTGACACGTAGCTCAGGTGTCAAATCCAGGTAATTATGGTGTCAGGTGGCGATAACCAGGTGTCATGTTGTGAATCCAACATGACACGTAAAATCACTGAAAGAAAGAACCTCCATAATTCTTTCCTCTTTTCCTTTTCTTTTTTTATCCAGTCTCAAATCCCTTCGTGTTTCGCCTTGGCAAAAAACGATGCTATTCTTGCCCTTAAGCCTCTGAATATTCAAATAATTCCTTCGGCTTATTCTGACAGTTGTGAGGATTACATTGTTTTATCTCTTGCTAATCTTCATCTCTTATCAAAGCGTCGATATCAGGCCAGCTTATCTATAATTAATAATATTTGTCTTGCCGTGCCCTGGGCCACTGTTGTATTTTAAGACATATAATTTGAGGTTAATCTGGGGCTACATCATCATCATCGTCGTCTCGTTAAAACTGTCATCATCATCATCATCATCATCATCGTCATCATCATTAACAGGAGCTGCATCACCAGTATCAACATCCTCCTCTTCATCATCAGTTACTGGAGGTTAATTATTATTATCATCATTGTCGTCATCATCAAGAACAGGAGCTACATCATCATCATCATCATCATCATCATTAACAGGAGCTGCATCATCAGTATCATCCAGATCATCATTATCATTAACAGAAGCATCATTATCATCATCATCATCATCATCATCATCATTAACAGAAGCTGCATTTTCATCATCATCATCATTATCATCATCAACATTATCATCATCAACAAGAACTTTCACCTCTTGGACATATTGCTAGAATTTCCCTTCCAAAACCTCAGTATTTACAAATGTCATACCGTACTTCCATTCCTACGTCTTCCCTCCTTCCCCTTTTCATTTCTAAGTCAGAGGATGATGAAGGAAATAATTCTAGCTTTGTTTTCCATGTCTGCTGAAAATAGGTAGATTTTTTGAGATATTAATAGAAGATAGACTGGTAAAGAATTAAAGAGGTATGTATAGATTTTATTTTAATTGGAAAGACCTGACTCGAGGATTATTTTTCGTCCTGTTTATATCCCACAGTTGTTCGTGTGCACAGGTGTCGTGTATGTGTTTATGTGTGTTTTTATGTGTGTTTTAATCTCCTCCCTCCTCCCACATTCCTTGCGTCACCGTCCCCCTTTTGGCACACTCACCTGAAGAACTCGGCTGAGAGAGATGTCGGCAGGGCAGCAACAATGACATATTTATACAAGAATATTTGTTAGTTTTCATCATGTTTAAAGACAGAAGAGAGATGAGAGTGTTTTTATAATTGTAGGAAGGTGGTTGGCAGTGGTGGATGGTGTTTGGTGGTGGGGGAACTTTGGGTGCGTCAGTGTGGGCCGGGATGTGATGAGTGCCACTGTGGTCAGGTCGAGTGCCAAGATGCCACCCCGATGCCTCAGTCCCTGGCACTGGGTAAGACACTGGCGCCACCCTGCCCACACACACACACACACACACACACACACACACACACACACACACACACACACACACACACACACACACACACACACACACACACATGGAGACATACGCACACAATCATAGAAACATGTCCATACACAAACATACAGGCACACACTCGTACGCATATCCATGTGCACATTCACATGAACGTTCATGCACACACATATGCACATTCGCTTACACAGACACACATACAGTGCAAGTACACAAGCAGACACGTAAATGATTTGATAATGCACACACACACACACACACACACACACACACACACACACACACACACACACACACACACACACACACACACACACACACACACACACACACACACACACACACACACACACAATTGGCTGTCCTCATGATATTGCCTTCTATTCTGTACCTATTGCCACTTCCCTTGGTGTCTTCTCACGAACTTTAAGAATATCAGTCAACAATTAATCTCCTTATTGCGCCTGAGTTTTTGTTTTTTATCTCAGCTCATTGATATATATATATATAAAATTCAATTGTCTTTTTAAGCTTTAGTTCATAGTCCTTAAGTTTTTGACACCCCCGCGCGACAGCCCGAAGGAGTTTTGTGTTTGGTTTGGTTGGTCTGTTTGTCTGTCTGTTTGTTTTTCTGTTTTTGTCTGTTTGTTGTCTGATTGTCTGTCTTTCTGTCTGTCTGTCTTTGTTTGTTTGTCTATTTTCTGTTTTTTTTTTTTTTTTCCTGTCGTTTGTTTTTATCTCTCTTTTTTTCTGTTTGTTTCGCTGTGTCTTTGCCTGTTTTTCTGTCAGCAAGATTATGGACAATATTGGAGGGAACTACACTAATTTTGGCATAATGACCAAGAACCATCAGAAGAACAGATAATTAATTTCTACTAGCAAAAGGTTAAACATCAACTCAAATAGGGGTGACCTGATTTTGGCCAAACTTGGTGGAAAGGTTGAGGAACAGGAAAGAGTGAAGTAGTGCCATTTTGAGAACGGTGGATCAGAGGTACGGGTGATACGACAACGTCAGAATTTCAGCATTACATTCAAATTGTTTTTATTCAATTGGGATCTGACTTGGTGGGAAGGTTTAAGGTTAGCCTAGGATGATATGAGTCTAATTTCAGAGCAGCAGGTCAAAGGTCAAGGTCATAGAATAAGGCCAACTAAACACTTTTGATCCGATTTAAGCCAGATTTGGTGGATGGGTTAAAGGTCAGGTAAGAATGATGTAATACGAGTTTAAGAGCAATCAGAGGTCAAGGGCAGAGGGCAGGGTCAAAGTTGGGTCACACAACTAATAGGTACCTGTCAAGATTGCGTACTCTCCTCGTGATCTTCAAAGCATGTTGGTGAATTACGCATTGAACTTTAAATCAGAGGCGGCGAAGGATATGCAGTTCATTACACCTATACGAATATTATCCAACTTTTTAATAATGTACCATACTTCAAACCTTCCCCTACCTGTCCCTGCCTTCCCCTACATTTCCTTACTTTCTTCTACGTGTCCCTACCTTCCCTAGCCTTTCCCTGGTTTCTTCTACCTCATCCTGCGTTCCTCTATCTGTCTTTGGTTTCCTGTACCCATTCCCGCTTTCTCTACTCCTCCGTGCCTTTTCCTACCTCTCCCTACCTTCCCCTACCTCTCCTTGCCTTCCTTGTTCCCACCCTGGCTTCCTCTAACACCCTACCTTCCTCTACCTCACCCTGCCTTCCTCTACCTCTCCCCGCGGACTCGTGTTTGTGTGGGTCTTACTTCCCTTCCTTATTGCGTTTCCTCTCTCGCTCCCTTTTCCGTGTTACTTCCTCCTCCTGCTTTTCCTCAGACACTCCCTGTTTTCCGTCTGTCACGCTTTTGCCGTCGTCCTTCTGTCTTTTTCTGTCGTAAGAGATGGGAAGAAAGAGTGAAGCTGGAAAGAGCGGTCAGTAGAAGAGAAGTGTGATCAGGGTGTTAAAAAATAAATGGATAAATCAGTAAAGAAACAGATAAACAAAGATGGATAGACTTCGCGAGAGGATGGTGTGATGTGACTTACTCCTCTCGTATTTAATTCTTACCTTCATTCGAGTACATTCAATTCTGAGGAGACTTTATGGACTTGAGGATTTATATATACACCGACTGCTCTTATAAACTTCTTCATTACCCGGTGTGCTTGCCAGAAATGACATAAAATCCTTAGAGCCAAGAATGAAATTAAAGTGACATTCCCAAGCAGAAGAGATGACCCTCCCATATCAGGTATCGTAGCTTCCATTTCGCTTTTGTATAATATTTTAAGTTGTCGTTTCCTGCGTGAGATTATAGGAGTGTGTACGTGATGCTTGTACTTAGACATATTTATATCTGAGTTTGTAATAGCGTAATTTTTGCATTTCTGAACATAAACGAAAGCAGCGGGAATTATTCGTTCACTGTACAATAGCAAGAGGACAGGGTGACATGGAGGCGATTTGCTTGTGGCCACCCATTACGGAATCAAGACGTAGATAGATAGATGGACAGATAGATAGATAGATAGATAGATAGATAGATAAATAGATAGATAGTCAGATAGACATGTTGAGTATACTGTATGTGGAAGCAAGAATAAATAGACCTCTTTTATATACTGTACACAGTTCAGTGGCTTGAATGAATGAATGGATGTTACATAGCCCAATTTACCTGCACGATTGACAACTTTTGATATTATTTAACCATTCCCCTATTTCTGTTACCCACCCAGCTGAAATAGTAAGAATTATGGGTAAGACTGTATATTAGGACACACCCACTTCCTCTTCAGTCATCAGGGAGGCGAAGAGACAGGCTCACTCATCCTTAACAAGATGGAATCATTTTAGTTGGTTATGTTCTCAGTAAAATCATTGATGTTTATATATGTGGGGGCATTTCCAGGAACCAGGATGTCTGTCAGTCACTCACTAACAAAATTCGGATATGGGTTGCTGACTCTCGCTTCCAAAATCCAGTACTTTTGTCCTTGTTCTGTGATAGCTTTCTTCTTCATAAACAGTCCTCTCTCTGTCTCTGTCTGTCTGTCTCTCTGTATGTGTGTGTGTGTGTGTGTGTGTGTGTGTGTGAGATAGATACTTCCTACACCAATCACAGTCCTATTCCCTCGTGTAATACTAGGTAGGCCTATACTTGTGTGTGTGTGTGTGTGTGTGTGTGTGTGTGTGTGTGTGTGTGTTTGTGTATGTGTGTGTGTGTGTGTGTGTGTGTGTGTGTGTGTGTGTGTGTGTGTGTGTGTGTGTGTGTGTTTTACTGAGATTGTTCCACTTTTTTTCTCAGTCAGTATCTTTTAGGGCTGATAGTTCATATATATATTTTTTCATTTCTTGTTCTTCATTCCGGTAATCCTTGTGTTTTGTTCTCTTCTTGTTCTAGTACTTGTTGTTCATGTTCCGGTTCTTTTTTCATTTGAGTATTTGCTGTTCTTATCAATAACCACCTCAATAACTACCTCAATAACAACCCCAATAACCATCTCAATAACAACCCCAATAACCATCTCAATAACCACTTCAGTAATCACCTTAATAACCACTTCAATAACCACCCCAATAATCACCTCAATAACCACTTCAATAACCACCTCAATAACCACGCCAAATTTACTGGACGTACTTACACCCCCTAAAGCGTTCTACTTGTATCATACCATAAATATACTTGTCCATACCTCCTCCCACCCCCTCTCTCTCTCTCTCTCTCTTAATCCTAGCTACCCACCCATTCAAAAAATACACTAAAATACTAGGTCATCGTACTGAAGGGGCCCATGACACCCCTTCCAAGATGCCATGCCCTCCTCGTGCCCCCCCCCCCTCCCTCCCGGCCCCTGTCTCCCATTCCATCTTCCCAACCTCAATCTTCCACTCTTCCCCACCAACTTTCATATCAGTTCTCAACTTTCTGATCCTCTTCGTAACACATTTCTTTTCCTCCTGCCTTCACCTTCCCCCCCTTCCCCCTCTACCTCTCTCTGACTCCCTCCCTTTCTTCCCTCTTTTCTTCCCTTCCCTACCTTCCCTTTATCTTCTTCCTTCATTTCTTTCCCTCTTTCCTTTCCTTACTTTGTCCCTTTTCCCCTCTCTCCCTTTCCTTCCGTCACCTACTTCACTCTCTCTGCCTTTCTCCTCATTTCGTCTTTTCTTCCTTACCTTCGTCCTCCCTCCTCTTTTCTTCTCTTAATTTTTCTCTTTTCTATCTTCGTTTTCTTTGTGCATTTCCTCCTTATGCTCCTCTCTTTTTCTACCCCTCCTTCTTTTCTTCCTCTCCTCTTCTCCCCTCCTCTCTAGTCTTTCATTTCTTTCCGTCACTCCTCTCTTTTCTTCCTTCCTTGCTCTCTTTCCTTCCCCTATCCTTCCTTTCATCTTTCCTTGCTCTTTTACCTCTTCTTCCTCCTGTTGTGTTTCCTTGTCCAGTTCTCCACTATCTCCAGCTTCTTGTTTTGTTTCCTTGTCTTGATCGTGGTCGCCCAAAATTAAGGTCATCCTACATACTGGTTCTTTCATAAATGGACACTGATTTTCATTATTGTTACTGGTCTTGTTTAGTGTCAAGAATTTCCACTTATTGCTACGCCCTCCGGTTCCGATTGCATCTTAGTTCCGTGCCTACCCATTCCCATTCCCATTCATTCCCTCTCCTATTCATTCCCACTGCCACACATCCCCACCCCATCATTGCTACTGCTGCTCATTCCATCTCCATCATTCCCACTGACACTCATCCCCACACCATCATTCCCACGGCCACTCATCCCCATCCCATCATGCTCACTGCCACTCCTGTCCTCCTCACCATTCCCACTGCCACTCATTCCCACTGCCTCATCTCTGTGCCACTCCTCAGTCCACTCCTTGCCTGGTGACCTTAAATTGCCTCATGAATAAATCCATTTAGCGGATCTTGTCCCACTCGCACCTTCATTTCCTCTCGTCCCTCTCCCTCCCACCTTCATCTCCCCTCGTCGCGCTGCCTCACACTTCCATCTCCCTTTACCTCACTCTCTCTCACCCCCATCTTCCTCCCACCCTCTCCCTCACACCTCCATCTTCCTCCCTCTCCCTCACACTTCCATCTTCCTCTCCCCCTCTCCACTTCCATCATTCTCCCGCCCTCTCCCTCACATTTCCATCTCCTCTCGTCCTTTCTTCTCACACCTTCATTTATCGTTCCGCCCCTCACCTCTCCATCCCCCCTCACACATTATCTCCCCCAGACCAATTCAGTCAGCTCAGGAGAGACCTTTCGATGGGTCAGATATATCCTAAATCCTTCACTACAAGAGGATTCCCTTAAACTGAAAGATTTTGTCTATTGGTGCTCTGATTAAAATGAAAAAAAGAAAAAATGTCATTGGCTGAAAACAATAAGAGACAGAAGGAACAGCAGGAGGAGTATTGGATCACTTATTGGTTGATACAGATGTGGTTATGTGTAGAGGGTTTGGCAGGGGAATGAAGGATGTGAGTGGTACCTATCTATGGCCAGACGCCTCAATCCCGTAAGGGGTGGCCACAAACAAATCGCCTCCATGTCACCCTGTTCAATTCCACTTCACTGCCTTGTTCCCAGCTCACACCTCCCTCTCTCAGATACACCTCTCCACTCCATCCCTTCATCTCATCCTCGGCCTCCTCTCCCCCCCTCCACTCCATTCGCATACACTCGATTCCTTACAAGCTAACTTTACCCCTTAAGCACTTTCATGTATTTAATCGATTTAGTTTTTCTGCTTCAAGACGATTTTTGTCAGGATTTTTGAAAGACCTTTTGTAGTCTCTCCAGAGCCGAGTAAAACTGTCCGGAGAGAGAGAGAGAGAGAAATTGGGTTTAAATTTTCAGGGGTCAGCCAGACCGAAGTCCTGAAAACGCCAATAATAATAATAATAATAATAATAATAAAATCCCTCCCAGACCAATATATAAAAAAAAGCAGGTAGCGAAAACACTTGGGGAGATATTTATAAAAGATCTTAAGCAATTTCTGCGATCCAAAAAAAATCTTATCCTTCTCTTACTACCATGAATAATTGAGTTTTGGCGGATTTCACTCTTTGTTATTCACTTTTATTTTGCTTTGAAGTGCTTAGGAGGTTTATGAGAGGAAGAGGAAGTTATAAAAGGCGGTTCTTCATAAAATTGAGGCTTAAGATGGTTTATGAATAGGGCTTAAGAATGGCTGCTGGGGGTATGTTTACAAATAGGGAAGAGATTTGAGTGCCATTCCCTGCAAGTGGGTGAGGGTGAGCTGTGTGACCCCGTGTGTGTGTGTGTGTGTGTGTGTGTGTGTGTGTGTGGTGAATATGAGAGCGATCTTTTGTGTGCGTGTGTGTGTGTGTGTGTGTGTGTGTGTGTGTGTGGTGAATATGAGAGCTATCTTTTGTATGGATGTGTGTGTGTGTGTGTGTGTGTGTGTGTGTGTGTGTGTGTGTGTGTGTGTGTGGTGAATATGAGAGCGATCTTTTGTGTGAGTGTGTGTGTGTGTGTGTGTGTGTGTGTGTGTGTGTGTGTGTGTGTGTGTGTGTGTGTGTGTGTGTGTGTGTGTATATATATTGTCCTGGTGAATGTAAAAATACCTGCCAGATACTTTCCTCGGCAACACAGTTGTTTCCATGGCGAGAGAGAGAGAGAGAGAGAGAGAGAGAGAGAGAGAGATTGTGGATGAAAGTGGGTGAACACAGGGTTGTATCGGTATGAATAAGAATGTGATTTTGAGTACGAATGTGTGTGAGACAGTGAGAGAGAGAGAGAGAGAGAGAGAGAGAGAGAGAGAGAGAGAGAGAGAGAGAGAGAGAGAGAGTAAAATGAGTGAGTGCAGGTGTGAGTGAGTAACAAGAGTGACAGAGTGCAAGTGTGAGTGGTTTGGGTACCGGAGCCAAACCATCAAGTCAAGAGGTATGCACTCTATTGATTATCGGTGAAATAGTACCCAAGAAAAAAAGAGGCGAAAAAAAGAAACCCGTGTGCAGCGAGAAAGAAAAAGAAGGCGAGGCACGTGTGAGTACGAGAAGGAAGAGCGAGGCACGTGTGAGCACGGGAAGGAAAAGCGATGCACGTGTGGGTACGGAAAAGAAGGCTCAGGTGACGTCCCTTCCCTCGTCGCTTCATTATCGAGGAAGCTTTGAAGGTCCAGGTGTAGGTCATTGAACTGCCTGGGGAAGGGACTGTGGAGGAGTGTGTGGCGCTCTCCTGGACTAAAATTCTTGCTTTGAAATGTCTGTTTTCATTATGCAGAGTGAATGACGGAAGGCAGTACACACACCCCCAAGAAAAAAAGAAAAAAAAGGAAAAAAAGAATTACGAGGCACCACCACCACCACCCCCAAAAAGGAAGAAATAAGGAAATAGAATAACAGGAGGAAGAAGGAAAATCACCCGTTCCAAAGAAAGTTTAATATAAGATTGTAGTTTAAGAATAAAAGTTTGCCTATTCCACTTCATCCGTTTCCCGCTTTGGCTTTTCTGTAGCTATTCTCTCTGACGAAGGAAAATACAGATCCGTGAATGTCGAGATACCTGGACACTTTGCCTTATGAAATCTGTAACACCTGGACGGAGAGAAAAACAGACTGAGGGAGATTTTTGCAGTGTTTACGAAATGTTACTCTTATTGACTGAGAAAAGTGATAAGAAGTTGACGAAAAAGGGATGAGCATATTTTTTTGACAGATGGGTGTGTGTGGATAAGTAGGTGGTGTGTGTGTGTGTGTGTGTGTGTGTGTGTGTGTGTGTGTGTGTGTTGAAGTATACGGAATACTGTTTGTTTCAGATGCAATTTTACCTGTATCCGATTTCAGTACATGGGTTATAAATTTAGCTCCCTTAATCCTGTAGTTCACCCTGGCCAGCAAATTGTTTTTATGTATCAAACTCTGGACACGGATTAGCAAGCCTGTTCCCGTGGCCCGTTAGTCTATCAGTAAGTGTTCTTATTTACCTTCGTCTTCTCCACACCTCCACCTGGGAGTTGTAGGTATCTAGTTAAGGACAGGTGTGATGGTGTTAAGGTGGAATTTCTGAAGGGGAGTCGAAGGATGGTATGGGTGAACAGTGAAGTCTGGTTAACCTTTTCAGTGTGATTATTCTCTCTCTCTCTCTCTCTCTCTCTCTCTCTCTCTCTCTCTCTCTTTCTCTCTCTCTCACTGGACATAGCCTCCATTAAACCCTTCATTCTTTGGGGGATCTCGAAACCAAAATAAAATACCCCGACAACAGCTAAATCAAAATCAAAATAATCCTCCCATTAAAAAAAAAAATCAACCTCAAATTATTCCTTTCAACAGCCAGGAATTGAATTTACTACCACTCAGTTATAATTTTCTTCTTTGTAAACTAATAGGCTACTTGTTTTTATTTTTGACATATATTTTTTCAGACAGTATGTAAATCTGTATAAGATATTTTGTACTGTTTTCTGATTGCTTTCATGAGTTCTTTCCATTTTGAGAAGACTCCCTAATCTTTTCAGCCCAATTGATGGTCAGGTGTAGTCAGATTACAGGGCCGATTTGACTAGTGACCAAGGAGACTCTTTCCTACCTCATTACTAAGGCTTGTGGAATTTCATGCTCTCACGACTTGGTTCGGAAGTTGTGGCAATGGCTAAATTCCACCAGGCCAGAAATAAATAAATAAATAAAAGACATATAAGGAAACTGAGAAAATGGTGTTCCTTTAATTTCACTTTCACATTTCTTCCACTTTCCTCAATTACTCCTTATGCAGAGAGAGAGAGAGAGAGAGAGAATGTGCCTTTGTTTTTCGCTTCCCCATTTTCTTTTTCCAGTTTCTATAATTATCCCCGAAACCCACGAGAGACAAAACCGCCAACTTCCACCGCCAGCCCGGGCAGGTAATCAATAAAACCATCGAGTATTAGCCCTGCCCAAAGTTGCCCTGAGACCCGCCAATTTCTCGTTAGGGTTGGCGAAAGTTCCCGGGAGCGGTGCAAGTTGCTGGGGTATCTATTGCAAACCGTGATCCTGGGGTACAGCGGAGGGGGGACTGAGGGAATTCTTTGCTGCTGTTTTATTGGGGATGCTTTTCGTGCCGGGGCGCTGCAGAAACACGCGCTGGGGCTGGTACGTGGTGGGTCTGGCACGTGTTGAGGCTAGCACGTGCTGGGGTTGCGTGCGATGGGGCTGGTACGTGTTTGGCTGCAAGCGATGGGACTGACACGTGTTGGGGTTGCGTGCGATGGGGCTGGTACGTGTTTGGCTGCAAGCGGTGGGACTGGCACGTGCTGGGGTTGGCACGTGATGGACTAGCATGTGTTGGGGCTGGCACGTGTTGGGGCTGAAAGTAGTGGGACTGGGACGTGTTGAAGCGAGCCCGTGTTGGGACTAGCACGTGTTGGGACTGACACGTGCTACGGCTGACACGTGCTAGGGCTAGTTCTGAGACTGAATTGTGATAGGAAGGCATAAATACTGGGGGCTGAAGGCAGACGCTTTCTAAGGGGAGGCACGTCATGAAGGAACACGTGCCTTGAACTGAAGGGACACGTACTGGGGTTAAAAGAGACACGTGCTAGAGACTGAGGAACACGTGCAGGGGTCTGAAAGAACACGTGCTGGGAACTGAAGAAACACGTGCTGGGGGCTGAAAGGGACACGTGCTGGAGGCTGAAGAAACACGTGCTGGAAACGTAAGAAACACGTGCTTGGAGTGTAAAAAGGGCACGTGATAGGAGGGCTGGCACGTAGCGAGCTAGTACTGGGTGGTAACACGTATTAGCAATAGACACGTACTGTACCTGGGTTGGATGATAGCACGTGCTGAGAGGTTGCACGTACTTGATGATGGGAGGGGGGGGTTGAAGGCACGTGAAGGAGCTGTGTGAAGAAATATAGTAGAATATTTGGCTTCTTCAGCGTCTTGGCCTGTTGTCTTACCTTTGTCTTACTTCCTTAAGGCGATTTTTTCTTACCTGGGAGAACACCTGAGGGAAGAGGTTAATTAAGGTTGTATCCCACCTGTCCAGTCTAAAAAGCCTCTCCAAAGCATAATATAATCGTGTGGAGAGAGCAAATATAAAAGAGCAAGAATAAAGTAAAGACAGCAAGAATAAAATAAAGAGGGCAAGAAAAAATAAAGCAAGAATAACAAAAAGAAAAAGAATAAAATAAAGAGAACAAGAAGAAAATAAAGAGAGCAATGAAACAGTAAAGAGAGCACAGGAGTAGACTGAAGATATATTAGGCATTCATCAGAGAAATTACCAATATGCCGGCACGTGATGAAGTTCCTGCGTAAAAATACAGGTTCTCTCTTCATATTAGGTATTGCTAGGTTGGTTATACTGGGAGTGATATGCTAGGAGGGGTGTGCTAGGAGGGGTATCCTAGGGGGGGTATGCTAGAAGAGGTATGCTAGGAGGGGTATACTAGGAGGGGTATGCTAGGAGGAAGTAAGCACGTTCAAGGTATATCAAAAGGTACGTGACTGATTGGTGACACGTGCTGGGTGGAGACATGTGGAGGCTGGATGAAAGCACGTACTGGATAAAGGCTCGTGCTGAGGTTAAATGACGTCACGTGCTGGGGGAATACACGTGCTGAGACTGGATGAAGGCACGTGCTGGGTGAAGGCACGTGATGAAGTTGGATGAAGGCGCGTACTGGAGCTGGAAGAAGTCGCGTGCTGGGTGAGGACATTATGTTAGTTAAAGGCACGTGCTGGGTGAAGGCACGTGCCAGAACGTTGAATGGAGGTACGTGCAGGGAGGCGGTGAATTTAAGCTTGATTTGTGTATATGATCATTCTCTCTCTCTCTCTCTCTCTCTCTCTCTTTCTCTTTCTCTCGATGGGGTGATACTGCATGGGTTATTTCACTTGCCATCCTCTTCACTGAATTCATTTTAGCGCATTCTTCTTCCTGTTTCTGTATCTCATTCTTTACGCTGGAAGAATGGGAAATGATGATGATGATGATGATGATGATGAAAGAGCTAAGAAAGTGTAGGAAATTACGGTAAACGGTGATAAGAGAGGAGTGTTGTAAATAATTGTTTTTTTTTAATAATTAGGAATCTATTTCGGAATGAGTTAATGGTCATAGATAAGGGATAATATTTTGCTTCTGTGTGTGTGTGTGTGTGTGTGTGTGTGTGTGTGTGTGTGTGTGTGTGTGTGTGTGTGTGCCAAGCCATACAGGAACACTTGAGGATCACCTGGATCATGTTTGTTTATAATTAACGTGGCAGATCACCTGGTGTCAGTGGCAGGTAGTGTCAGGTGGTGGAAGTTGTGGTGTCAGTGTCAGGTGGGGGAATTGGTGGTGTCAGTGGCAGGTGGTGTCAGGTGGAGAAAGTGGAGGTGTCAGTGGCAGGTGGTGTCAAGTAGAAAATGTGGTGGTGTTGGTGGCAGGTGGTGGAATTGGTGTTGTCAGTATCAGGTGGTGTCAGGTGGTGGAAGTGGTGGTGTCAGTGGCAGGTGCAACATAATCCCCCTCTCTCGTAAACCTTTAACTCCTCTCCCTAAAGCCAAGCAAGAATTTAGCATTAATCATGAAGTCAGTTTTTAGTCATATTTATTTGCATATCCTCAGACATTATTTTTTTATGTTCTAGTTTCGGCTGTTTGTATTCAAGACTTAATTTTATCTTGCTGGAACGTGAATGGGGTTATATATAGGGCATTGCACTCACACACACACACACACACACACACACACACACACACACACACACACACACACACACACACACACACACACACATGACTTTCAGATCCGTTCGTTACTGCTTGCACAGGAAATGACTGACTGACTGAATGAGAGAGAGAGAGAGAGAGAGAGAGAGAGACAGACAGACAGACAGACAGACAGATAGACAGACACAGAATGAGAAAGAGAGAGAGACAGCAATAAAAGGCTAACCTCTGTCTTCTGTCCCCTGTGTGTGTGTGTGTGTGTGTGTGTGTGTGTGTGTGTGTGTGTGTGTGTGTGTGTGTGAAGAATCTGTCCAGTTATCATCCATATTGACTGATTCATCATAATGGCTCTGCTTCCCATTACACGCAGCCCTCTTTTAGGATTTTGAAGACAAATTTTCTCCTGCATACACCTGTCTTTTCCTCCTACACACACCTGTCTTTTCCTCCTACACACACCTGTCTTTTCCTCCTACACGCACCTGTCTTTTCCTCCCCCACACACCTGTCTTTTCCTCCTACACACACCTGTCTTTTCCTCCTGCACGCACCTGTCTTTTCCTCCTAGACGCACCTGTCTTTTCCTCCCCCACACACCTGTCTTTCCCTCTTACACACACCTATCTTTCCCTCCTATACACACCTGTCTTTTCCTGCTACACACACCTGTCTTTTCCTCCTACACACATCTGTCTTTTCATCCTACACACACCTGTCTTTTCATCCTATACACACCTGTCTTTTCCTCTTAAACACACCTGTCTTTTCTTCTTGCATACACCTGTCATACTCCCGCACACACCTGTCTCCGAGCTGGGCCAGGTAGAACTATAATTAACACAAACCATACCTCACCTGATAAAACTAGGTTGTCGTCTCTTCTTCTGGCCTCTTTAATGTGCTCATGCTTGTGTTTAAAATCATCTTTCTACATTAATTGGCACTAGATTTCACATACCAACCGTGAAAGGTGATTTGATGGGCAGGAGTTCTTGCCTTAGGGGGTTTTCTGCATCCACCTCTGTCTAAAATATTCTTAACTCATTTCTGGGGACGGTTTTCATTTTCTTCTTGCTTTTAACAGACGATTTTATTGAGATAAGGAGACATTTTGGGTTGGGGGGGGTTAGATGCGTCCTTCATTTACCTCTTCACTATAAAAAATCTCTCTCCTAAGCTGAATAAAATCGTCTGGAAGGAACAGAAACTGACGATTATAAGACGTTGTCATGCTCAAAGGGTTAATGATATGGTGATTGTGGTGGTTGTGATAGATGATGATGGTTAGGATGTTGGTAGTGGGAAGATTGGCAGTGATGAGGGTGGTGGTGGTGGTAGCTGTGGCTGTGGTGATAATGGTGGTCATGATATAGGCAGTGGAAATGCTGGTAATGATAAGAGTGATGAGTAGTGGTGGTGATGAGAGTGGTAGTGGTGACGGACATTTGCCGAAAACTGTAATCCTCCTTTACTGGATGTGAGGTGTGAGCGTCTACTAGTGCCTAATATTCAATTAATGTTTTTTTTTATTTATTTTTTTATGAAGAAAGAATAAAAACATAATGCCCAGAAGACTAAAAATGTTCACCTGTTTCCTGATTACAGCATACCGTTCTCGTTGTCCAGCTCTTGTCACTCTGCTCTTTTATTCATATGACACCTAATCCAAGTTCATTTAGGACAGGTGCGAGAAAACACCTTCAGGCTTCTTCATCACATCTTCCCACCACTCTAAGACGTCCACCCTCATGCACTCCTCGATTTTACCCTTCGATCTGGACTGGAGAGGGGCGCCTTCACGTTCTAGCACTGATGTAAACGGTTGGCTCCACTGCCCAGTTATACAAACGTCCCTCAGTTCCCTCCCTAAACTCACTCTGAAGGGATGATGGTGAACTGCAGGAGAAGAGAGAGGTCAGTCTGCAGTCCACTGGGTTCACGTTTCAGATGAGTCAGAACCAACCAAAACAATAAAATAAAGCCTCTACCACTACTGCTACTACTACTACTACTACTACTACTACTGCCATTCATCCAGTTCGTTTCCTACATACAATATACACCAATTATAATTTTTAGGACTCTGCTCAGCCGTAAAAATTTCTCATAGACTTTCCAAATGCCAAACTTTGCCATTTTTAGACTTTATGGTAGACAGAGGATGATAGGACGCCAGGGAAACTTCGAGGCTTAAAGGAATTTTATATCCCAATCTCAAAGGATATTCCCAAACTCATCAGTCCATCAGTTCTATCTTCTCGGCTAATGTACTTTGAAGGGAGAACACTTGGGGGAATTTTTAGACCCTCTCTCTCTCTCTCTCTCTCTCTCTCTCTCTCTCTCTCTCTCGGTCACGTATATATGCAGAGAGAGAGAGAGAGAGAGATTCACTAAATATAGCCAATGTGTAGCATAAGCCAACCCGTGAACCCTCTGTTTAAAATAGATATATGCTCTCTCTCTCTCTCTCTCTCTGCGTGCGTGTGAGCTGCAAATTGAACGCCAAAGCATCCGTCTAAGCTCTTTGCAACTCTCACACATAAACAACACATTCATAAGCAATTACGCTGTATTTAATGACAGTTCAGAAAATTGATGAGATAGCTTTCTGACCTAGTTCTTTGGTATTAAAAAAAAAAATGAATGAATAAAGAAATAAAGAAGTAAGATGAATAGTAGAGAGGTAGAGAAAAAATAGGCAGGTAAACAATTAAGCACCTGTTTACCTGGATAAATAAATAAATAAATACGATAATAAAAGAGAGAGAGAGAGAGAGAGAGAGAGAGATGAATGCATGAATACCTAAATAAATGAACTCATACATGAATAATTGAGTTTATTTTGCACTTCGTTCAGGGTACACATCGCCTCCCCAATATTATTTTTTTTGTTTATGTACCCGACTTTGACCACAGGCTAGTCAGTCCGTTCCCTGAGAGGCACTAGTAATTTTTTTCATTATTTCTCAGATGATCAAGTTACTGCTCACGCCTCTCATCTTCATGCCACCTGCTTGGGTACTACTTTCCGCTATAAATTTTGAGGAGGAAGCGGTTTATTCAATGTGTTAGGGTGAGCTGGTAACAAGCTAGTGTTTTTATGACTTGTCGATGAGTTTAAGGCAATACGGAAATTAACAGATGTGTTGTTTTTACCTGCATGACGCACCTGGGGAACGCTCACACCTTGAATTAACCTGAGTTATGAGGTAAGAATGAGTCTCCTTGGTTACCAGTCAAATAAATACCAAGTCGTGATTACATGGAATTCAATTAGCCCAAGGTAAGAATGAGTCTTCTTGGTTGCAAGTCAAGCAAGAAGCAGTGCCAAGGCACAACAAACCCGTCCCCGGCAGTCATTTTTGTGCTAACGTATAAACACAACGGAATATCTAGTCAAAGATGTTACATATCAGATTTGGAGTAACTCGGGTGAAAATTGACGATTTTATGCCCATTTGAAATTTTAGGCCCGACCCACCTGACATTGAACCCCCCCTTATGTAATGAGGCAGGTTATAGGATGCAGATTTGAGTAATGCACCTTTAGGGTTTGGTTTCATGTCGATATGACGAAGTTGAAAGGAGTTATGGAGAAATAATGATTTTTTTTTTCTTTACATTTTCGGCCTTACAGCCAAGGCCTTGGCCCAATTTGGCCCGAAATTTAATCAGGTGATCAGAATGTCATAGCCCATCATCCCTGTAATTTTAGTCAGAATATCACCAATAGCTTTCGTTGTTAACAAGCAGACAGACAAACAAACAGACAGACAGACAGACAGACAAATTGAGTGAAAACAATACCCGTCCCCGAGCCTCTCCATGGCGGGGATGGATAATCAGCCCTCCATTATGGCTACACATGGCCATCAACTTGTGGTGGAAGGGTGTAGAGATCTTCATGATGTCAGAAGATTGCTATAGTGATAACAACTAAAGCGCAGTTGAAACATTGCTTGGTACCCTGGGAATCATGGGTTTGCGGGGGTGGAATCGGAAGCACAACAGACCCGCAAACGAAAAGTCCTGGGTTCGTTTCCGGGACAACCAGTGGATTCCTGGCCATGGTGTTTTAACCCCTAGCATATTCACACCAAGAAATGGTATAGAATCTGGACTATATGTATAACAGTTTATATAACGGCATATTTAAACGTGTATATAACGGTTTAACAGTATATTTAGCGGTTTAACTGTACATTTATTGATTTAACGGTATACTTAACGGTTTAACGGTAGAGCTAACGATTTAACGGTATACATAACGGTTTAGCGGTATTATTTAACGGTTTAGCGGTATATTTAACTGTTTAACGGTATATTTAACGGTTTAACAGTACATAGAACGGCCGTGTATTATGTATGAGTCCTCTTGTTGTCGTTCATGCTGGAATTTGAATGTTCGTTTTCAAAATTATTAGGTCTCGATTATGGCCACGCAGCTACACTCATGATAAAGCCAAAAAAAAAAAAGGAAAAAGAAAAAGGCATTGTTCTTGTTATTCCATATTTAATTGCTTCATTTTTACGACTACTTTCTGCCGTTCCTGTGAAATTTCCTTCTTGCAGTTTTATACCACAAGGTCGTATTTCTATCTGTTTTCCTGAGCGGGTGATTGATGGACGGTACACACACATTCTCAGTCTCTCTCTCTTCGCACACACACACACACACACACACACACACACACACACACACACACACACACACACACACACACACACACACACACACACACACACACAGCCAGGAAGGAAGAATGCTTTTGTTTCTGTAATTTGGAAGTAAGTAAATGGGGATTGTCTGGCTTGCGTAAGTATGTAACTCTCTCTCTCTCTCTCTCTCTCTCTGTTAGTTCATTGACCCCCAGGAATCAGGCTTCAAATCAGCATACGTGTGAGATCATCTAAGCACTGAGCTTTATTACGAAATATACAGTATACACCAAGGAAAGATTACACAGCCACCAGATGTGTGTGTATGTGTGTGTGTGTGTGTGTGTGTGTGTGTGTGTGTGTGTGTGTGTGTGTGTGTGTGTGTGTGTGTTTCCATGTGTTTGTCACCAATTTCTCTGTTTTACCATTTCCTGCTATGGATTTTTCCTGCCCTCTTTAAAAATGTGAATTGGATTAAGGTGATGATGATGATGATGATGATGGTGATGGTGATGATCATGATAATAATAATGACGATGATAATAATGATGATGATGATGATGATGACACCTGCAAAAACTGCCGTCTTTTTATTTATAACTGTATATTAAAAAATTAACTAATATTCTCTACTTGATCCCAGTACATTACACTCTCTCTCTCTCTCTCTCTCTCTCTCTCTCTCTCTCTCTCTCGTCCCTTAATGTCTAACAATGGACTTCCAACTGATCGCACAGGGGACTTATTGAAAAACTTCTCTCATTTTCAGGGTAGAGAGAGAGAGAGAGAGAGTTTGTCTAAGAGTCTTCAATTTTTTCTTCCATGTCTTCAGCAGAATAAAGGAAGATATTTAATTACTTGGCACAATAAAGACAGTTTGGCCTCTTCTAAGGAATATTTCTAAGCTCTGAGGTCTCGTAGAGTTAGATTAAATCCTTAGGTATATTTGCCTGGCTTTGTGTTCAGGTTGGGTGAATTGTAGATGGATAGATAGATAGAGGGATAGCTCGATAGACAGACAGACAGATATGCAGGCAGACAGACCAACAAACAGACAGCAAGACAGACAGACGGACGGAGTGACAGACAGACAGACGGACAGAGAAGCAGACAGACACACAGAGAGACAGATAGATGGATAGACAGATAGATAGATATACCATTTTATCACAGGAGTCTGTATTGCAGCATGGATCTCATTTTATCGTATTTAATTTTAATCTAGGTATAATGTCCAGGAAAGGGATATAATTTCTTTGCCCTTTTCTTTCCCTCTTCCTTTCCTTTTATCTTTTTTCTTTATGTATGTTTGTATGTATGTATATATGTACTCTATGTATGTATGTATGTTTCTCTGTATATGTCAGCCTTTATTTATTTATTTATTTATTTATTTGCGGGGATATTTCAAACAACAGACAATATTGGTGTCTTTTCTGTCCAGTCCCAACAAGAACTCTTATTAACTCTCAGGCTCTTTGAACTCTCTCTCAGCTGAATAAAATCGTCTGGCGTGAGCTGAAGGGAATACAAGAGCTGTCCCGACCATGGAGGGGTTAATGGTAGCAGTATTAATATTGTCAGTCCCTTGTGAATCTCTCTCAGTGAAATAAAATAGTGAGGCTTTAACTGGAAGGGAAGACTAGAGCTGTTTCGACCATGAGAGGGTTAATTATGGAGGGAATTTTGGACGTGTATTCATAACTCTGTCTGTCTGTCTGTCTGTCTCTCTCTCTCTCTCTCTCTCTCTCTCTCTCTCTCTCTCTTTTATGGCAGTCCAAAATATTTCCACTGTAATGAGCATTGGAGCGACCCCACTTCACTGATCACGGAACGGATTGAAAATGTTAATGGGATTGGAAAAGCTGTGGCGTATGTGTGCTGGTCAGGGCTTGGGAATTACGGTCTGGGAATTTCGGTCTGCGGATTTTGAAAGACCAGAGATAAGTGGAAATGGTCAGCAAGGATTTCACGGATTTATTTTTTCGTTTTTCTACCTTCTGGCTACTCAGTTCGTTCCTCTGTTAATCCCCTAAATCCACCTATGTCTTCCTTATGCTATGTTTCCTCTAGCGTGGCCTAAACTTGCCGTCTCTCTATTTTCAGTGCTAAGTTATAGTTACTAGATTAATATTAGAATAGATGCTAGTCATGAAGAAGTGCTATGGAGGGAATGTAGAGCCACTGCATTGCCACTGTCTCCTAGTGATGTAGGTGAGAATTATGATAGGGATATACGAACAGTCTAAAAGGAAATTATAGAATGAGTAAAAGTGCATAAAAAAGAACAAAATGTGACAGGAAACGAACAGCATAATAATAATAATAATAATAATAATAAATAAATAAATAAATAAATTTCATACTATACCCATATCTCTCTAACCTGGCCTAAAATTGCCATCTCGCCATCTTGAATACAGAGCTCTAACGAGATTAACGCTAGAATTAGTGCGAGTCATGAAGAAGTGCTATGGCAGGATAGAAAGTCATGGCCTTGTCTTATTCTGCCACTGAGCTATGTGAAATAAGGTGGAGGGGGACAAAAACCTGGGCCAAGTTAATGTAAAAGAACTATAACATATCCCGTGCAAAATATACATAAATACAAAACACCAGAAATATACCAAACAGTGCTATAAAACCTCTTGATTTAAACAAAACTATTAAAATTCACTAAAACACAGAGACACACATATAACCAATAAACTGCTTTACAGAATTGAAAATAATTCGAGGTAACTGTACTGCTGAGAGACCTTGTGAAATTTGAAGACTCAGTTAATAGAGCCGGGCAATACGCATGATAATTCATTTTTATTAAGCAAGAATTTCATGAAGAACGTAGTAAACACAGGTGTAGTTGGTATCGGTAACGAGCTAGAGTTTTGAAAAGTGGAGAGACTAAACTTTTGGTGAGGATGCAGGGAGATCAGTTCACAATAACATGCCTTTTCGTCGTTTAACTATCGCTGATACTGTCTGCACCCTGCGCTTTTGAACTTCGCGCCTGTGTGCTTCCACAATTAGAGGGGATGCATCGCCCGTCTGGCTGCACACACCTACCCCTTATCTTCCGAGCCCATTAATACAAGAGTTAACTGGAAATTTCAGCCCATCATGTATATACACAACAGCTTAACTAAAAAACTATCATCCTCAGTCTGACTTTCTCCCGAACCTCCAAGTCTTTTGAATGCCATGTGGACTGCAGGCTTACGGTCCTCTCTTCCAGTCCACCATCCTCCTTTCGAGAGGTAAGGGGAGTAGCTGAATGACGCTTGTATCACCATCCAGTACGGTGCCAACAATTGATAGCATCCCCTAATTCCCACACCGACCCTGATGGTAATGATGTTATTGTGGTGACTCCCTTGCCGGCCCCACCACCAGGCCAGTACATATACGTGCACTCCAACTCGCCACTACTATTTTTGGTCCAGGATAACTCGATATAGAAATAGACTGAGTGATGTCGCCGCGATATTCAAAGTAAAAAAAGAATAATAATGACGAGAGGAGAACATTCACTTTTGGTCTTGCTGTAGAGAGAGAGAGAGAGAGAGAGAGAGAGAGAGAGAGAGAGAGAGACCAGCACCTTGACAGACGGCATTACGTGGAGGAAGAGGAGACTGAAGAGGAAGAGGGAAGGTGATGATAAAAGGAGGAAGGCTGAAAGTGGAGGCGAGGAAGGAGACCTGAGGATGGGTGAGAGGGAAGGTGTGCTACGCTAAGGGCTGACTCCAGGTGAAGGGAAGGAGAAGTAGAGTGATAAGGGTGGTTCGTGAGAGAGAGAGAGAGAGAGAGAGAGAGAGAGAGAGAGAGAGAGAGACGCCAACAAGGTAATTTTGAGCCGTGATGGAGGTGGGAACTTCCAGCATGGGGGCGAACTCATTTAGAACCGAACAAACTACTCAACACAATGCGACAAGGACACAAAAGCGCTCCTAATCACAAAGAAGAGGAGGGGCAGGGAGGGGGGGAGGGGGAAAAGGTGCTGGGCGGTGGAGGAAGGAAAAGGTGGGGGGTGGAGAGGGGAGAGGATAAAGAAGGTGGGGTTGACAGGGGGAGAGAGGAACCGAAAGGAATGAAAACTTGTCTGAACATAACGAGAGGGATGGGATAGAGAGGGGTGATGGTGGGGAAGATGGGTGAGGGAGGGGGCAGTAGAGGGAGTGGGGAGAGGGAAGGGAGCAGAGGGAGAGGGTAGAGGGGAGGGAACAGAGGGAGTAGGTAGGAGGGAAGGGAGTACAAGAAGTGGGGTTAAGGGGTAGAAAGTAGACTGAATAGAGGAGTGGGGTAGAGGATTAGACGGAGAGTTGAGAGGAGGGGGGAAGTAGAAGAAACAAGATTGAAGGGGGGTTAAATAGGGAGATTAAACAAACACAGACTTCTTCAAACTCATTAAGCTGTAAATGAACCGTATTTTGCACAGAAAGTTTTAAAGACGGGCAGAAAAACATTATCAGATATCTAAGAAGTTATTTATTAAAGTATATATGTATGAAAGTACTATTAAAACATGAACCCTCTATGTGTGAATAATTGTTTTGTGTAATATTGCGTGCGGCAGTTTATATTAAAGTATTTTGATATGTAAAGCTACTAAGTGTGGTATAACAGTATTCTTAAAATGATTTCTTAAATGTACTTAATCTCTTCACAAACGCGTCTATATAACATTAGCATGATAGAGAGCACACACACACACACACACACACACACACACACACACACACACACACACACACACACACACACACACACACACACTAGAGAGCAACCAAAAATGAGTTAATATCTGATTTCTTTTTCCCTCTGCAGTTTACTCCCTCAATCTGACCTGACGAAAAATTTGCCTCTTTTTGTTTAGAGAGGAGGTTAAGTGGCGAGTGAGAGAGAGAGAGAGAGGCTGTTTTATCCTCTCTTGACTAATACTCTCTGTTTTCCTTTCTGTCATTCTCACCACCTTCATGTATTTCTTAATTTACCTCATCGTATCTTCCTTACCTCTTAGATCTTACTGTTCTTCTTCAGGTTTCTTTTTAAATATTCTTAGTTTTATATTTTCTCAGGATTCCTTTTCCCTGTTTTCGTTGCTTTTCCTTTTATTTTCCTTTTTCCTCTTCATTCTTTCCACATTTCTCATTCATTACCGTCTACTGTCCTTGTCTCCCTGCTTTCTGAAGTCATCCACTGTTCTGAATATATTTACTACTCCCGCTGCTCGCAAAGCCACAACGGGTGTTATGTTTTGATGAAAGTGTGTGTGTGTGTGTGTGTGTGTGTGTGTGTGTGTGTGTGTGTGTGTGTGTGTAATTCACCGGGTCGGTCAGGATCACTTGATGGTCGTGATCGTCAGCTTTTACCCTCCCGGAAGGGAGCTGAGAGCTCATATAGTCCGATCTAAGGGCAAGGCTGTGACCTTCACACACGCACACACCCGTCCCCTTGCTCAAGGGGGACAGTAACCACCCACTTCGTCAGTGAAACTTTTCGCAACCTGAGCAAGGCGCGAACTCCCGTCCATCAGTTGGCAAGCGAGAACGTTACCACTGCACCAGTGTGTGTGTGTGTGTGTGTGTGTGTGTGTGTGTGTGTGTGTGTGTGTGTGTGTGTGTGTGTGCTGGTAGATGTCTTGTGGGTTAGCCAAGGAGGAGGCCTATTCCTTTTAAGAACAGTACATTAAAGGTCAGGGCTACAGGACTCTGAGATTTTGACCTAACAAAATCAGAGTTTTGTTTTTCTTTTCAATTTAGACCAAGCTTGAGACAAAGGCTGAAGGTAAGACAAGGATGAAGTGATTGAATTTTTAAAGCAATCACTCAAAGGTCAAAGTCACATGGCAAAATCAGACTTCAACTCGTGTGTGTGTGTGTTTTAAAAGAAAATCATATAATCGTATTGTTTTTTTACCTTCAACCAAGCTTAGAGGAAGGATTAAGGACCAGCCAAGGAGTGACGCTCTTGTTTTTAAGGGAAAATGGTTAAAGGTCAGGGTTACTTTGTGGAAGGCTTGAGGATAAGGCAAGGGAAAAAAAAAATGATTCGATTTGAGAAGTCAATCAAATATTAAAATTACATCGAAAGGTCAAAGATCAAGGTTAGTGGGCAAAGTCAACTCGAACAAATCTGATCTGAACTAAAGTTGGTGGAAAGGTTAAGGGTCAAGCAAGAATGAGGTACTTCAATTTCGAGAGTAATCTGTCGAAGGTCGAGGTCAAAGGGCCAAGACCAATAGTAGGCCCCTAGACCCATTGGTGGCGCGGGTCTTGGAATCTTTAAGTACTTCTTCTTGTTCTTAAGTCTCTCAGTACTACTACTACTGCTACTACTACTACTACTACTACTACTGCTACTACTACTACTACTACTACTACTATTGGATTGTTTCTAAATCCTTCACTATGAATGGCCTCCTTGAAGACGATTAGCATCATCTTAGGGCAGCACTGATGAAGGGGGTTAAGGAGACAAGGATGAGAGAGCATTGTGTGTGTGTGTGTGTGTGTGTGTGTGTGTGTGTGTGTTTATTCCGTCCTCTTTACTCTCTCTCTCTCTCTCTCTCTCTCTCTCTCTCTCTCTCTCTCCCCTAATCACGCACCCTTGCAGTAACAACATTTCAAGGCACAGGTAATTTTTGCGGACGTCGAAGTAGCACCATCCCTACGGGCCCCTCAACACTGCCATTTTGCGGACGTCGAAGTAGCAGCATCCCTTAAGGGGCTCAAAATTGCCATATTTTTGCATAGACGGGAAGACATTTTTTGCAATATTATTTAGTTGACTTTATTGATGAGCTTAAGTGGCTTTACTTTTCTCTCCTTTTCAGGTGTTTGAAAATAAAGGAGAGGATTAGTTTTTTAAAGAAGAATATGAGGAGAAGAAGAAGAAGAAGATGATGATGATGATGATGATGATGATGAAGAAGAGGAAGGAGGAGGAGAAGGAATAATAATAATAATAATAATAATAATAATAATAGGATGTGGGCATAATAACAGGACCTGGAATGACATGAATATACCAAAGTGCATTTTTTTTTT
Source organism: Coenobita brevimanus (assembly GCF_032717465.1). NCBI lineage: Eukaryota > Metazoa > Arthropoda > Malacostraca > Decapoda > Coenobitidae > Coenobita > Coenobita brevimanus. The sequence goes on from NC_137054.1 coordinate 69,350,140, forward strand.
AGTGGCACAGACGAACCTAACCTAACCTAACTGATATTGAATGGGCCTAAGTGATCTAGGGGCTTAGACTATGGAACACCTCTAATAGCGAAGAGATTAACGATGGCTGTACCTGCCTCTCATTTTCGGAAAGCCTAATCAAAGGTAAATAACGTCGCCAGGTGGATATGTCAAAAGGAGGAGGAGATAGGGGAGATGATTATGGAGTCTGTGATGATTGTATTTATTTACTTATCTATCTACCTGTCTATCTGTGTACCTATCTATCTATCTATCTGTCTATCTTTCTATGTATAAAGCGGTGATGAACTGAATTGGGATAAATACACACCTTACTATTTTTCTACAAGACTCACCAATTTTTGCAAAAACACTCCCACTAATACCACTACACCAGCCCTGAATGAGAGCCTGGCATGTATTCAGTATGGAGGATTGGTATTAGTGCCCAAGAGGTGGCAGGGGAAGGTGTGTACTATACAGGACTGATGGCTCTAAGGAAACTGACTGTGGAGTATATGGATAGAGTCAGAAGAATTATAGAAAGATGGAACAAGCAAAAATGAGAGAAAAAATCATGACGGAGAAAGAATGAAGCTTGCATATACTATTAATAATGTTGCCACTTATTTCACGCTGACAACAAGAACATCAACAACGACAACAACAGCAGCAACAAAAACGAAGAAACGAAGAAAAAAAAAATAATGTCTTGTGGAGCCACATGACGATTCCATTAAAAGGCAGTTGACGGAAATAGAGGAGTATTACTTTTAACCTCTCTCTCTCTCTCTCTCTCTCTCTCTCTCTCTCTCTCTCTTTCTGTCTGTCTGTCTGTCTCTCTCTCTACATAAAACCAGTGAAAGAGGAGTGAGAAAAAATGAGATGGGGTTAAGTAAGAAATTCCCGTTTTTTGTGGACACCCGCTGTCACTTTCGTCAGAGGGAGGGAAAAAAAAGGGAGAGAAGGGAGAGAAAAGAGTGAGAGAGAGAGAGAGAGAGAAAGGAAAAGATAGAGGAAGGAGGAAAAAAAGTGAGAACGTGAGGAAAGGAGAGAGGGAGGAGGCAAAAGAGCGAGACGGGAGGGTGGTAAGAGGGACAGGAAAGGAATAGGGAGAAAGAGGAGGAAATCTGAAAGGAGGTGTGTGTGTGTGTGTGTGTGTGTGTGTGTGTGTGTGTGTGTGTGTGTGAGAGAGAGAGAGAGAGAGAGAGAATGTAGAAGTTGGTTAGGTAACGTGGCTTTAGAAATCGTTCAATTCCCTAAACATTTTCAGAAATATTAGTGCTGGTATTCGCATTAAGTTCCCTATTTTCGTCGGTCAAGGAAGCGCCGTAACACCTCTTCCTTAGCGATTTATTTTTGGATACGGCGGGTTGATATCAGTTCATGTCTCTGAAAATGGTGGTACAGGAAGATTTAAGTGGTACAGATGAGGACATTAAGGAGTAATGGGCAAAATAAATCGCTTACACAGAGGTGTTAGTGGCCTGAGAGTGGTAATACTGGTACCTTTAAGCCTTTCCTGGTCACGGTATCTCAGGTAATTTATTCCAACATTCACCAAATAATTTAATTGGACTAAGAGCGAGTCATAAAGAGACAGTGTGTGGAAAACTTCTTATATTTGCTTATTTTGCTTTATTGGTTTCTGCATTCTACTCACCGCATGTACAGCGAGGGAAGCGGGATTAATATTATTATTATTATTATTATTATTATTATTGTTATTATTATTATCATCATACACATCGCAGGACTGAGTATGCATTTTCCACGTTTTCTCTGAATGCACAGGAAGAAACAGCACATTATTATTATCATTATTATTATTATTATTATTAATTAATTTATATATTTACTTATTTATTTATCTATTTTTGGACCAGTGACCTTCGTATATCATTCAGTTATTGCTTTTAAGGCCAGTACCTTGAGAACACATGAAACAAGTCGATCCCTTCAAGCAAAAAAACATAAAGGAAGGTTTGCACGAGTATTTCCTCTACAGCGTGGACGATAAGTCAGGGTAACAGGCACATCAGAGTAATTCTTTAGTAACTCAAGTACATTTCAAAATAAACCATACTTATTCGCTCTAATGGCCTGGAAAACTATACCTTGCTGTGGAACTCGTATTTTGGCAAAGAGAAGAAAATGCGACCTATCATTTTGAGTTTCCCGACATACAACTTACCCAGGGTATTGTATTGTCTTCCCCTTCATTCCCTCAGCGTCACTTCCCCCTCTACACACCCCGTCTCTGCCGTGGCGTGTGTTGGTGAGGCTATTGAGTGACGGTGATATGCTCAATGCCCTTCGACTGACCTGCCATTAACCCTCCCACACCACCTCACTGCGACAGTCATGAATATTTTGAGTATGAGTATAGACTGATCCATGGCAATACTTGACACTGCACATACTTAACATTTACTGGCCCATAACACTTATAAAACACTTACTCTGTCTAAACACTTACTAAACACTTATTGAACACTTACTTTCTCTAAAACACCTACTAAATACTTACTAAACATTTACTCTCTCTAAACACTTAACACTAACTCTCTAAACACTTACTCTCTCTAAACACTTACTCTATAAACACTTACTCACTCTAAACACTTATTAAACACTTACTGTCTCTGAACACTTACTTAACACTCACCCTCGAAAAACTTACGCAACACTTACTCTCTAAACACTAACTTAACACTTACTCTCATTAAACACTTATTAAACACTTACTCTCTCTAAACACTTATTAAACACTTACTCTAAACACTTACTTAACACTTACTCTCTCGTCTTTTCATTTATTAAAAAGTTCACAAAATGCTTCAGTCTTCCAGCCCAACACACACACACACACACACACACACACACACACACACACACACACACACACACACACACACACACACACACACACACACACACACACACACACACACCTTGATAGATAAGTAGGTAGGTAGACATACTTAATTTGCCGCGTAGTCAGTTTGCAGTGTTTACTCTTAGTCACATGAAAACTACTCGTGCCGTGAGGTGTGTGGAGGTGAAAAGGTGTTAGTCACGCAGGTAAAAGGTGTTAGTCACGCAGGTAAAGGTGAGCGTGCATGATTGACGGTGTTCATGGAGACCGTGTACTACCAGCTGCGTCACTCCCCCCCCCTCTCTCTCTCTCTCTGCTTTCTACTATATTTCCGTTTTCCTGTCTGTATGTCGTTCTGTTTGTCTGTCTGTTTGTAGTTAGAGGGAGAAAGGGAGTAGAAGAAACGAAGAAGACATACGAAGTAGTGTTGTGGAAGAAGAGGAGGGAAGATGAGGAAGCGAGATGAGAAGACAAGGAGGAAGAGAAGGGTTAGAGGAGACGAGTAAAGGGGAAAGCGAAATGAAAAAGGGGAAACAGGAAAGACGTGGATAGGAAAGAAAAAGAAATGAGATGGGGAAGGAGGGGAAGATGCAGAGGTGAGGTGGGGAAAGGGAGGAGGAGAAAGTGGGAGGGAGGGAATGGAAGGAGTATTGGAATGGAATAGGTGAGGGGGAGAGGTGAGGGGAGAGGAGAGAATGAAGAGAGGTAACAGGGAAAATGATGAGAAGGAGCAAGAGGGAGGGGCGGAGTGAAGGAGGTGGATGGAGAGAATGGAGGAAGGAGGAGGGAAGAGGTAGCAGGGAGGTAAGGAAGGAGGGGTATATGCAAAAGAGGGAGGGTGAATGTGTGGCGAAAAATGAGTGTTGTGGTGGTTCGCGTGGCCGGAACCAATTGCGTTCTTACCTGCGTGGGCGAATGTCACCTGGCAGGCACGAATACCCCCATTGGAGATATTACTTGTCACCTCAGCTCACCTCGCACACCTGTTAATTACGCCCAGGATCCCACCTCTACCTTATTTCAACTTTATTTTCACATTCATTTTCTTTATTACCTATTCACTATACTGTACAGGCCTTGAACCCGAGAACACAATGTATATTTTCTTTGTCACCTGCCATTTTCCTTTCACCTTCAGATAAATATTTCCAACTGGAGCAGGTGAACACAGCTGTCATCAATTTTTCACTGCTAAGGAAGTCTCCCCAGGTGTCAGCCAACATGTTTAAAAAAGTGAAGGCCACTTAAGTAACATTCAACTTTACCTCGCTCTCCGCACTTATCCTAAATTCTAAGTACTCTCTCCCTAGCGCCACACTCTTCACTCTCTCACATTCAGATATCAAGACCTCTTTTCCTAATTCCCTATCACTTTCATCTATCACCCACAACACACCTGTTCACCTAAGCGCTACCTGTTTGAATATTTATTTTACCCACATCCGAACCTTTCATATCCCTGTCCATTAACCATTTTCTTCTAACTTCTACCTTTTCATCTAAATGTCTTATCTTGGAATTAATGTTAGAGAGAGAGAGAGAGAGAGAGAGAGAGAGAGAGAGAGAGAGAGAGAGGTGGTTTGGGAAGAGGGGTCGTTACTGAGGTGGGACAAAAATGCTTGATAATCCTTTTTATTGAGTTCAGTACTAACAGGCTATGGCGTCAGGCAGTGAGGATAGATAGATGAATAGATAGATAGATTGACTGATAGGCTGACAGACAAATAGATAAGTAGGTAATAGACAGAAACAAACAGACAGACAGACAGACGGATAGATAGATAGACAGACAGATAAGCAGATAACAATGTCACAGTGATGCTGAGTGATGTTGGCGGTGATGGATAGATAAACTGATAGATAGATAAGTAAATAGATAGATAGATAGTAATGCAGTAGTGATGCAGAGGTTGATTTTGTGATAATGAATTTAAGTTGATGATGATGATGATGATGATGATGATGATGGTGATGATGATGATGATAAAAGTGATGATGGTGATGATGATAAAAGTGATGGTGATGATGATGATAAAAGTGATGATGATGATGATGATAAAAGTGATGATGGTGATGATGATGATGATGATGATAAAAGTGATGATGGTGATGATGATGATGATGATGATGATAATGATGATAAGTAACAAATAATCTGAAGGTAACGAGTTTAATCATGATGAACACATGATCAGTGGATAATAGTAGTGTGTGCGTTTACGTGTGTGCGTGTGCGTGTGCGTGCGTGTAATTACCGCCATAAGCTGCGTTTGTTTGCGTGTGATGGTACTAACAACCTATTTGCAAGGGGAAGAGGACGGTAATGAGCTCGTGCGCGTGTGTAGGTGTGTGTAGGTGTATGTGTGTGCGTGTGTGTGTGTGTGTGTGTGTGTGTTAGTGTGTGTGTGTGTGTCTTTTACTTCTATATGAGGCGATAGTATAGTATTAACATCTTCAGTTCAAACGAATTAATATTCATTTTTAAATGGTAAATATATTATGTGCCAGCGAGTTGGAAAAGATGACAGAAGGGGGCTATAAGATCAATATTCTCACCTGCAAAGGAGAAGAGCATAGCCTAATCAGTGAGTGAATATTTATAATGTTAAAGAAAAGCAGAAAAACGGAGCATATTCCTTAGATATTCATGATGATTGGAATAATGTCTTTTTTTATAGCGGATGGTAAGTTATATACTCTTATGAATGACAAATAACTAAATGTGAAATGAGGACTGAGAAGAGAAATTATGAAAGACCTGGAGCTCTGGTGTGGGGGAAGTTGGGATAGGATTTTTTTTTAATTTAATGTCGTTGTTGTTGTGCCCAAAACTCACCTGAACTTGGTGGACTGAAGGCTTAAACTGTTCTTGTCCTGCAGTCCTCCATCCACCTTTCGAGGGGTTTTGGGAAGTAGTTGAGGGATGTTTGTATGTCCTGATTATAGCGATGCCACCACGTGAAGGCGTCCCTCTATGGCTCGTGGAGTTTATAAAATGAATATGGTGAAGTGTATTCGTATGAAGATGATAATGAACGATAAAATTAAGCTTAGATGTGAAGAAGGACCGTAGAAAGTGACTAAAGGCATTTATGGTATTGTAGAAAAAAAAAATACGGATGTGAGGTGGGACTTTAAAAGAAATGACAGAAAGAAAAAGAAAAGAAGAATAGTAACTACGTCTGTAGTTTATTATCAAACAGGATAAAACAATGTATGAAAATGCTTGGTGGTAGGTGGGGACACCGATCATCCACTCACTCGATGTAGTGATTAGTCCCCCTTCTCTCTCTCTCTCTCTCTCTCTCTCTCTCTCTCTCTCTCTCCTGGTGACCCTGCACTGAACACTGAGTGGCAGGTGAAATGGATTCCTGTATATTATAGGAAACCATTTTGAACGCTGAGTAGAAGCCATATAACCAATTACTTTAATTACTCAGATTTGGCGTCATCAGAATTCAGTGTAGAGGTAAGAAACTTTATTTTCCTAAGCGTAACGTTTCCCCCTCGTCACGGCTTCTTCAAGCGTGTCTGAAGAAGCAGTGAATGGGAGAAATGTTACTCATAAGAAAATCCTTACTTCTCAGTGTTTATTATTATTATTATTATTATTATTATTATTATTATTATTATTATTATTAACCAGTTAGTCAGACATTCTACTTAGATTTTTCTGACATTGCTCAATCTTTGAGCAATAGTCATTTACTTAGGTATCAGAATTCCTGGAGGGAAACTACAAATATAAATAAATAAATATAATAATCAACTGAGTCCATTATAACAGAATAAGTTCCAAGTTTAATCCTTTCATTCGTACTATCACAAGTTAGCCTCTCATTCTGGCCAATACCAAAGGACTTCATTCAAATATGGCAAATCGCTATAAATCCAAAGGTTCTGGAGTAAGAATAATGGATGAGGAGTTTGCAGAGGAAAGATTATGACTCGCAAAGGATCGAACACCATTCCCTCCAGTATGGGCTGAGAAAGGAAGGAGGGGGAGGGGAAATACGAGAGGGTGCAAGTAGGTGAGGTGGGGGAGGGGGGGGAGACGAGGGTGGGTTGAAAGTTCACGTGTATGAGGGGATAAGGGAAGGGAAAAGGTGTGGGTGGGGGTGTGGCAGGCTGGGGGAGGATGAAGGATGACCAGGAGCGTCGGGTGAGTGAGGATGAGGCTGCATGACGAGAATAATGAGGGTGTGGGTGTATTTGGTGAAATGATATGCAGTGGTGAAGGAAAAGACAAAACTGAGGTGGACGGGAAATGCAAGCGCGTTTGCTGACAGGAGTTGCATCGCGCCATAAGGCCATCAGAGGAAGGGTGGAGGGGCGTAAAGAATTGGGCGTGGTGAGAAAAGGAATAGGCGGAATGGACTGAAACTTTGATGGGCGGTAGGAATGAGGCATGGGAGTACACCGTGTGAAAATAGGTGCTGTAGGAGTATTAGTTTAAGCGATATGAAGATTTGATAATATACCCCCAAAATGGAAGTGTCAGAGAGGGTAAAGAATGATCGTGGGAGACAAAGAAATGGCTGGGACGAGCTAAAATTGTAATGAGGGTAGGAAGGAGCCATAAGTCTTTATTCTGTAAATGGGGTTGCTGAAGGATTAATGACCTGAATGCAATGAAGATTTATTTCAAAGATTTAATTCAGCAGCAACAGCAATAGCAAAAGGTAAGCTTGCAATCTTTCGTACACCTGGTTTCTAGCAACACAGGTAAAAATAAGCGAAGGTAAGAGTGATGGTTTGAGTGTATGACCGAGGTAAAGTGAGAGTGTACACGTGTTCAGAGGATGATGTGTGAAAAAGTGTGAAAGGTGAAAGGGAAGGTACATGACAGCAGGAAAGTGAGTGAGGGTCAGGGTGTGGGAGTATGACTAGAAAAATTAGGGTAAGGGTGCATTTGGGAGAATGGTATTTGAGGGGAATGGTGAAGGTAAGGGCGGTACATGAGACTAGAAAAGGGAGGGTGAGGGTGAGGGTGAGGGTGTATGAGGGCGGGGTGTTGACGGCAAGGGAAGGGAACCACACCTAGCGATTACACATGACGAGTTCTAGGAAAAGGGGGAGGGGAGACGAGGGGAAGGAAACATACGCCTCCACATCGTTCCCCACTTCCCCCCCTCTCTGACTTCCACCTCTTCTCCCCTTGTCTGTCTCCTTCCATCCTTCCTTCTTTCATGCTCTCTCCCTCTCTCCTTCCTTTCCTCCCTCCTTCTTATCCTCCCTTCTTCCTGTCTTCTTCTTTACTCTCTTTCTCTCCTTTATCTCCTTTCCATCTTCTTTCCATTTGTTATCTGTCTTCTTCACCCCCTCTCTAACAACCATCTCCCTTCCTCCTTCCCCTCCCTTTTTCTCCATCCCCTCTGACCCCCTTCCTACTCCCTCTATATCTCCTCCCCTCCCCTTCCTGTTTTCCAGCACGACTTGTAACAGGAGGGGGTAAAGGAAGGGAGAGAACAACAATCTTTATTAATATTGTCTGTTCATTTAAAAGCCAGCAAATAAAGCTGTAACCAATAATCCATTCCATCCAACTTTACTCCAGCTTTCTAACACCACTAGACGATTTTATTCAGCTTAGGGGAGACTTCAAGCTGGATGGATTTGGTGCCGCCTCAGTTAACTCCCTTCCTGCCAGAGATCCATCCCAAGCTGATTAAAACCGTCTGTTCTAAGCCTGAGGAAAATATAACAGACATTGTATTGAAAGGGTTATGCTTGGATCATTTTCTTTTGGGCTTTTAAGGTCTGTGTGGTTTGGGTGTCTGTGTAACTTTAAGCCCCTTTCTTCTCTCTCTCTCTCTCTCTCCTATTCCTTATCTTTCCTATCGCTTTCTCCCTTCGTCCTCCTCCACTTTTTCCTCTCTCTCCCTTGTTCTTTCCCCTCCACACATTTTCCCCTTTCTCTCCTCTCTCCTCTCCTCCTTCCTTCCCTCCTACCCTTTCAGCCCCTCTTTGCCCCTACTCCTGGTCCTCCCATAGTGAAACATGGACGAAACCAACTGAAACTCCCATTATTCTTTATGGTAGGATCGTTCAATTTCAAGGTTGTTTTCGCTCACGTAAGGTTGATAATATATTTTGGTATTTGAGATGGTCGTGTTTCTTTGCCTTGTTTATTCTCCTCTCTCTCTCTCTCTCTCTCTCTCTCTCTTTCTCTCTCTCTTATTTCACTGCGACAATATTCAATTTTCTTTCTTTTACCGCCAGTGTCAGTGCCTGCCTGTCTGTCTGTCTCTCTCTCTTTCTGTCTGTCCGTACTTTTGTCTGTCAGTCTGTATGTCTGTCTGTCTGTCTTTCTCTCTGTTTGAGTATCTCTATGCTTGTTTCTCTCTCTGTCTATTTGTCTGTCTGTCTGTCTTTCTGTCCGTCCACTTCTCTGTTTGTCTGCTGATTGTGTGTGTGTGTGTGTGTGTGTGTGTGTGTGTGTGTGTGTGTGTGTGTGTTCTGCTTCCCTGTTTGTCTGTTCGTCTGTCTTTATGTCTGTGTCTGCATGTCTGTCTGTCTGTCTGTTTTTTTCCTCGTACCGTCCGTCTGTTTATGTGTTTGTAAATTAATCTGTTTGTTTTTTTCTGTCTATCAACCTGTCTGTCTGTCGATCAACCTCTGTCTAAAAACCTGCTTCCCTGTCTGTCTGTCTGTCTTCCTGTCTCTCTCCTCCTGTCTGCCTGTCTTCCTCTCCGTCTCCACCTGTCTGCCTGTCTTCCTCTGTCTCTCCGCCTGTCTGCCTGTCTTCCTCTGTCTCTCCGCCTGTCTGCCTGTCTTCCTCTGTCTCTCCGCCTGTCTGCCTGTCTTCCTCTGTCTCTCCGCCTGTCTGCCTGTCTTCCTCTGTCTCTCCGCCTGTCTGCCTGTCTTCCTCTGTCTCTCCGCCTGTCTGCCTGTGTGTCTGCCTTTTATTGACCCTGAGACAAGGCATAGAGACCGGAACTGCCAATGTGGTGACTAAGGAAGGGGGTGTTTGTCTGTCTGTCTGTCTCAGCGTCTGGGGAAGAGAGGGGAGGAGGGGAAGAGAAGGATGGATTGGGAGACAGAGGGGGTGTTTGGAGGGAGTGAGGGTGGAGGGAAACAGGGTGTGGAGGTGAGGGAGAAGGGGTGTTGGAATGGGAATAGGGAGCTGGTGGGGTGGGGGCATGGGGGTGTGAGGGTGAGGGAGAAATGGGATGTGGAGGTGAGGGAGAAGGGGTGTTGGAGTGGGAATAGGGAGGTGCTGGGGTGGGGGAGGGGGAGAAATAGGGTGTGGGGGTGGGGGGGAAAGGAGGTGTAGGGTGGAAAGCAAGGAAGCTATTGAGATGAGGAAGATTATGTGTGAATAGTAATAGTTATTGAAAAATTTGGACCCCCACAATGGAAGATGTGGCACGACACTCACATTTAGATATGTTTTTTTTGCGAGTATTGGAGGACGTGTCAGACTCTTCAGGCCAAGGACCCACCGCCACGATAAAAACGGACACTTCACGGCCGTTCCAGGTCCGTTCATTCAAGGACTTACTCTCGCAATCAAAAATCAATTAACATTTCCCCGTCGACTGTGGAGAGGAAAGGTGTTGCATGAAAATTTTTGATTGATAGTTTTTCATTATACCTTCTGGCAATTTGGATTATATTAAAAAAAAAATGCTTCTCGTACTGAAGGGGTTAATGACAGGGCTATTTTTTACGCCTACGGTCCAGGGAGAGAGAGAGAGAGAGAGAGAGAGAGAGAGAGAAAGATGTTATTCCTCCCTTTTTTTACTTGAAGAAACGAGAGAGAGAGAGAGAGAGAGAGAGAGAGAGAGAGACTTTATTCCTGACTCATTTTCCTTGAAGAAAACCAAAATTAACACACTTTTCAAAATATTTTAGAATTTTCATATTGCTTCGACCAAAAAATATTATTATTGCGTAACTCTAGGCTTTTATTAGATGCTGAGCGAAAGAAGCCAGACGTGAGCGGTGATGTGATGGTTTTACTGGGAACTAATACGGAAGCAGTTTTTCGCAGTGAGTGAGAGAGAGAGAGAGAGAGAGAGAGTTCTAGATTATACTGTATAAGAGGAGAAAAATAAATTGAGTTTGAAAATATGTATCAAGCATATTAACACATTGCATTCATATAAAGAAGAGAGAGAGAGAGAGAGAGAGAAGGTCGAAGAATTATGGGCCAAAAACTGGAGACTGATTTTTTATCCTCCATCTTCGTCATTCACTCCTCATGGCCTCTCCAGTTTTATGTCTTTTTTCACCATTGCTCATATATATTTTCTTTACATTTTTCTAGTTTTTTTCTACATCATAATTGGCCAACCCCATGCTGCCCTCATTGTTAGTCGCGTTGTCTTCTTTCTCGTATTCTTGTTAAATTGTGGCAGGCACTTCTACCCTTCGGAATTAACCGATTCCAACCAAACCTGTTCACAACGACCAGCCTATGACCTAGCTGTGTCCGCAAGGTTTTGGTTACTGGGCAACTACTCGATTTCTAGCAACGGTCGAAAAACCGTTCTTGATGTTGTTGTTCTTGTTTAATTCTGGCAGGCATTCTATCCTTTAGAATTGACCGAATCCGACCAGACTTGGACACAATGAAATTTTCTTACTGAACTTTCAATATTTCTTTTCTTTCACGAACATTATTATTTTCCCTCCATTTTCTTCATTTGGACAGCTTGGTTTGCATCGATAAGTTATTTTAATATCTTGAATTTTCTTCCTCCGCATAGCTATTTTCATTTTGTAGTCCCCTTGCCTTTCTTTTGTCACTTGAACTGCAAGCACTCCCATTGCTCCCATGTTACAGCAGTATATATATATATATATATATATATATATATATATATATATATATATATATATATATATATATATATATATATGAAATGTGTGTGTGTGTGTGTGTGTGTGTGTGTGTGTGTGTGTGTAGCCTAAATGTCTGTTATCAGAAATCACTCACGTACATACATACACACATCATCTAATCCTGTGTTGACCCCATGATGATCGTGGGAGCCCGGGGCTAGGCAAGTTGGTCCGGACATTTAAGATGAGAGTGACCAGCCTCACTTATCCCTGAGTGGCATTACGTGAGAAATAAACCCCAACCCCCCCTTGGATATAAATTTGTACTTGCTCAATCCGATTGGAGCGCCTTAATTACCCACTAAAACAACAGGCATCATAATTTAGTTATATGGTTACCACCCAGCGTAGGAAACGGTTTCCTGGTGTACAGGA